>NC_091178.1:21769130-21774130 GCF_040958095.1 Procambarus clarkii
CAATCACCAGTGTGATGTATGAACAATAGAGTGAAGGAAGCCCAGTAAAGAGCTCGCCATACTTGTGGAGTGACTCTGCTTTGGGTAGCAGTTCGAACCTCTAGTTCACAGTGATTTCTCACCGCCCAACTAAAGAGTTTTGAATGGTTTAATAAAGCAGAGGTCCTCATAAACAAAGGCCAAAGTCCATTCCATGCTCCCGCCAAACCCCCTGTTTATGAATGATAAAAGGTTTACACTCGACTCATAATTGATAATGTCCGAACACTTCCGGAACAGGTGCTTCACTGACGACTTTTGTTTGAACCACAACGCTGTAAATCGTCAACAGAACCTAAACACCAAACCTAACCAAAGCCTAAATATAGACAGTATGCTAATATATAACAATATTAATTTAGATTTGAGAAAATTCCTGTTTTGAATGAACAGCATGGTAAAATTGATGAATGCGTCCGTGGGGTCGACCGCTGGATGGAATGAACTTGGTCTGAAGACGGAGTGAATAAAAGTATCAGGTCCCTCAAGCAACTCGTCCTTGACTCAAGTCCATTACATCCAGTGGTCGACCCCACAGACACATTCATAAATATTTACATGCTGTTCATTCAAAACGGGAATTTTCTCATATATAAATTAATATTATAATATATTTGCATATTGTGCATATATAGGCATAGGTTAGGTTAGGTGTTTAGATTCTGCTGGTGTTTATTTGTATTTGTAATACGTGGGTGAAGCACTTACTGCGTTGTGGTTCGAACAAAATTCGTCAGTGAAACACTTGTTCCGGAAGTGTTCGAACACCATCAGTTGTGAGTCGTGTGTAAACCATTTTTCATTCATAAACCAGCCCGTCCTCCAAACAAAGATCCAAAAGTGATTCCATGTACCCGCCAAACCCCCTGTTTATGAATGAAAAGCGGTTTACACACGACTCACAACTGCTGACGTTCGAACATATCCGGAACAAGTGCTTCACTGACGAATTTTGTTCGAACCACAACGCTGTAAATGCTTCACCCACGTACTACAAATACAAATAATCGCCAACAGAACCTAAACACCTGACCTAACCTAACCTATGCCTATTTATACACAATATGCTAATATATTATAATATTAATTTATACTTGAGAAAATTCCCGTTTTGAATGAACAGCATGTTAAAATTTATGAATGCGTCTGTGGGGTTGACCGCTGGATGTAATGGACTTGAGTCGAGGATGGGTTGCATAAACAGGAGGTTTGGCGGGTGGATGGAATCACTTTTGGGTCTTTGTTTGTAGTACGGGCTGCCTGGAGCGAATGTAATACCAGAGTGTGCCATTAGGCCGCTCTCTAATTGAGCGAGTTTATGAGTGTTGAGTCAGCGGTAACTTAACCTCCCCCCCCTCCCCCACAACCCCATTCTCCACCACTGAAGTGTAACCTAGCGTGGCATGATTGGTTGGGTTCCTGGGCCCACAGTGTGGCTGTGTCTTCCTGCCGCCCTCGCCCTGAGGGTGGGTGAAGGGGGGTGTTGTGTTGTGTTATTATGAACATACAAAATCAAATCGCAATTTGCCTCATGTATACGAATATTCGTAATTCAGGCGTCCAAGAGCTGTTATATTATGCTGAAGATACACTATTGGCAGTGGAACGCCCACGTTGGAGATGGGTGTAGGCTGCTGTGGCTGTGTCAGGGGCAGGACACCCATGTTGGAGATAGATATAGGCTGCTGTGGCTGTGTCAGGGGCTGGACACCCATGTTGGAGATAGATGTAGGCTGCTGTGGTTGTGTCAGGGGCTGGATACCTATTGAAGAGCAAGGTATCTTAGGGGCAGGCAACCCATGCTGCAGCCCGTCCTCATAAACAAAGGCCAAAGTCCATTCCATTCACCCGCCAAACTCCCTGTTTATGACGTCCGAACACTTCCGGAACAAGTGCTTCTCTCACGTCCTCTGTTCTAACCACATTTCTATAAATGCTTCACCCACGTAACCGTCCAAGTGGTTGGGCACCCTTCCTGCAACCCCGTCCCATCCCAAATCCTTATCCTGACTCCTTCCCAGGGCTATATAGTCGTAATGGCTTGGCGCTTTCCCCCCTGACAGTTTCCTTCCCTTCACCCACGTACTTCAAATACAAATAATCGCCAACAGAACCTAAACAACTAACCTAACCTACACCTAACTATACATAGATTTTTTTATGTATAAAAATATTAATTTATATATAAGAACAAACCAATGTTTAACAAACAGTATGTTAGAATTGATGAATGCATCTGGAGATGACGGCCGCTGCTTTAAACAGCCTAGTGTGAGGACGGGTTGTTTCATTCATGAACATGAGACATGTTTATGAATGATTCCATTCATCCGGGGTTTGGCGGGTGCATGGTATCACGTTTGGCCTTTGTTCATGAGGACGGGCTGCTATACTGTGATGGTAGTATGGCTGGAGACCTTCCCTGCTGTGTGAGGGTGACTGAGGCTTCAGTTGTCGTGCAGGAGGCAGTGTTCGCCTGCTCTGGTAGGCGACAGCGACATAAAAGACGCAAACGGCTGTTGTATATAACCCGTCTTGATATCGAAAAGCTCGGGCTCTTACCGTAAATGTTATAGAGTAAATGTGAGATTCTGTCTGAGAATAAACAGTTGAGAGGGAGTATTGGGTTTATGTGGTGGGAGACGTGTTTGCTGGTCGTGGCACATCAGCAGAGTACACATGGGAGAATGCGTGGAACCTTGTTTTCCACGCACAACATTCTCGAGTCATGAAGCTCACGCTGAGCGCAGTACGAGGTTCACTTGCAAGGTATCGATCTATCTGCTCCTTCATGTGATTTCTGAAGAGGAAGACAAAGAGCGGGGGAGTGGAAGTCCACAGGAGGATGTACTTTAGGAAATACAAAAAAAAATATATATAACACATTGAGCACTTGGTAGCAGGACAGGATCGATCAGTGAGTTTTTCTATTTTTATTACCATTTTTAGGTACATATTCATTTACGCAGCTACCGTAGACTACATGAAGAGTTACATACTGTGTCCAAATCAAGCTAATATATTCTACAGGGGCGTGTGATCAGCTTGCGCTTGCAAACTTCGAAAGCAGTTTGAGAATATTCTCTTAGAACAGAAGTGAAAAAAATAATTACAAAGTTCCAGGTACCTCATACCGGCAGGTGTCAAGCGTCTAAAGATTGGACACTTAAAATTAATAATGTAGTGTGTAAGATCATGACCGAGTTCTTGCTTACAGAGTTTATACATGGAGTTCTTTGTCATATATGACAAGTAACGGTAGCCTACCCTGGCAACCACTGTGTCGCATTGTCTGCTGCACGGTTTTGCTCTCCATATACATAGGTTTCAGCTAAAAAAAAAAATCATAACTTATTACAAAGGAGGTTCAGGCTTACTTAACGAGCCTGAAAGAATGCTACTGCACCCACGAGGGTCCCGAGGCTTCCACTGAAGCCTAATTTGACCATTAAGCCATTAAGGATCATCAAAGCTACTGTGGATTTGTTCTTTGACATATTGACATATCATGTGATATCTGTGTGTATGTAAAGTAGCAAAATTGAAGTATCAATTTTACAGTAGCTCTGGGTGCAGTAGCTCTCCAGGTTGCAATTCTTTCGACCATGTTGTGGTACAGTTGATTAGAGCGCGTATAGGAACACTCAGCACTTAGGTTCGAACCCACATCAATGCTCCTGTGAACTTCTTCTTTGATATATCATATTAATGTGATTTCTCGGTGTAATATTGTCTATTGTTATAAAAAAAACAATATTGTCTTAATAACAGATGTATATAACAGATATATATACCTCAGTCAAGTTCAACTTTGTTCTTGTACGCAAATCTGGGTAATATAATTGTGTCACTATGAGATATATTTATATGAGATACAATCCATACCAATAATATCTAAACTCTTTATTCTGAGCAGTGAGCATCCTATTTATAACTGCTGCTATGAGGCTATTGCAGTTGATTGTTCAGGCGTTTTGAAGTGCTTGAGCAGCAGACTTTAAAATCACTGAAAATGATGCCTCTGGTGTCTTTTAAAGTACTACTGTTGTAGCTAGTCGTAGTGCAGCTAGATCTGTCAGTGTAGAGTCCAGCGAGTTCTTTAGCTTGATACTTATACTCTATGTACCAATATTATTTCCATAAAATCTACAGGTTGCTGCAGTTCGTCCTGTTGACGATTGGACTGAGCCATCGGTGCAGTCACAATGCTCATGAGACTTGTCTCGAGAGATTTTGTCCTAGTGGAGGCAGTTGATTCAGGAGTGATAACTTTGTGAGAAGCAATACTTTCTTTACCTTCGTTAGTGATGCGTGTGTATGATGCTCAAATGATGGGTACATATAAAGAAGGATATCAGTGACAGTGACATATACAACGGATGTTCAGTTCGATGAGAATGTTAACATTTTATTTCAACTATTTATCGTGCGAGGAGTGAGATATGTTAACATCAATCACTAGAGTATTAACATCACACAATAATTAGTCTGAGCAATGCTGGTGATGTCAAATCTCTTGTAGCTTAAATTCAAAAGCACTTATTGACTTGTAATATCCTTTCTAGTATGATGGGTAGCTTCAGTTCTTCCCTCATGTCAATGATTCTTGTGTATCTTGGGACACGAAAAACCACCCTCATGGATTCATTCTTTATTACCTCTTGTTTGTTAAAATAAAGATGGAGAAATTAATTAGGTGCAAGGCAGGATAATCGTCTAAGGATCTAATAATAAACACCATGAAAATAGTGTGACTGAAATGTTTATTTCCACGGTAGTGTGGTTCACAAATTATATAGCGTGGGCGAGGATCACTAATTCCTCTGAGCTTCAGTAGTGGTCAGGGAAAAATCTAAAATTTCAATTGGGCAGCGGTTAGATGCTTCTGGAATCTTTCTTAGTTATGACTACTCCAACACATCCTCAGACCAAGTCCATTCCATCCAGCGGTCGACCCCAAA
>NC_091178.1:21779130-21834130 GCF_040958095.1 Procambarus clarkii
CTCCTCTTGTACCTGTCTGGGCAGTCACTGTTGGCATTATATATATATATATATATATATATATATATATATGTCGTACCTAGTAGCCAGAACTCACTTTTTGGCCTACTATTCAAGGCCCGATTTGCCTAATAAGCCAAGTTTTCCTGAATTAATATATTTTTTCTAATTTTTTTCTTATGAAATGATAAAGCTACCCATTTCATTATGAATGAGGTAATTTTTTTTTTATTGGAGTTAAAATTAACGTAGATATATGACCGAACCTAACCAACCCTACCTAACCTAACCTAACCTATCTTTATAGGTTAGGTTTGGTTAGGTAGCCGAAAAAGTTAGGTTAGGTTAGGTTAGGTAGGTTAGGTAGTCGAAAAACAATTAATTCATGAAAACTTGGCTTATTAGGCAAATCGGGCCTTGCATAGTAGGCTGAGAAGTGCGTTCTGGCTATTAGGTACGACATATATATATATATATATATATATATATATATGCGAACAAGCCTGAATGGTCCCCAGGACTATATGCGAATGAAAACTCACACCCCAGAATATATATTCATATATATATATATATATATATATTATAATATATATATATATATATATATATATATATATATATATATATAAGCTGAAAATAGTTCCTTAAAAACTTTACTTATTTACAGGGTGCAAAACAATCAAAACAAAACAATCATAACGTTAGACAATTTAACGTTACGTTAGAGAACATGAAATAAATGAATGGTGCTGAAAATACTTTATGCCAGGCTGCGTAGATCTACCACCATGCAAGATAGTGTGAGGGTAGGTCCAGCAGGTAGAGCACGTGAGAGTATTCTGCTGGTGGTGGTTGGCCGGCTTCTATATATATATGGGACTAGATCAATGTAGGTGGCGCTGGTGTGACGATAACTGGGAGCCGACAGAGACAAACTAGCAGACACGCTTGTTCCCAGCCGGTGGCGTGAGCTTGCCACCACCAGGTGTACTGGGGGTCACGAGTACTGGAGAGTAGGAGGAGTAGACTACTGTCTAGACGTCTGAGCACTAGTTGTTGTTGTTCTTGTTGTAATTCTTGAATATGTAGACGTGGTGTGGAAGAATAGGTGATGATGGAACAGGCCTAATCTCTTTCCTAGAGAAATTACCATGACAATATATATATATATATATATATATATGCGAACAAGCCTGAATGGTCCCCAGGACATATGCAACTGAAAACTCACACCCCAGAAGTGACTCGAACCCATACTTATGTCCGGTCGTGATGGTCAAGTGGATTAAGGCGTCTTGTACATGCCAGATGCGTTGCTTCTGGGAGTATGGGTTCGAGTCACTTCTGGGGTGTGAGTTTTCAGTTATATATATATATATATTATATATATATATATATATATTTAATATATATATATATATATATATATATATTATATATATATATATATATAATATATATATAATATATATTATTAAATATGACCGAAAAAGTAAGATTAATAATTCTAACACGAATTTTCTCAATCTTTCGTACATTACGCTTCACTGTTGGAGGTAAATCAAAAATCAATTCTCCAAAATTCATTTTTATTTCTAGTCTGACGCGACACGGGCGCGTTTCGTAAAACTTATTACATTTTCAAAGACTTTAGTTCACAATACACAACTGAATAGAACTTACGTATCTCCGATTTTATATCTACATTTGAGTGAGGTGGAAGGGGTGATGTGGCATTAACACAAGACAGAACAAAATGTGATATTAATAGGGTATTAATTTCATCAACACAAGACAGAACAAGACTATTAATAGGGTATTAATTTCATCAACACAAGACAGAACACGAAGCAATGGATATTGAATAGAAGTGTTTGTAGAAAGCCTATTGGTCCATATTTCTTGATGCTTCTATATTGGAGCGGAGTCTTGAGGTGGGTAGAATATAGTTGTGCAATAATTGGCTGTTGATTGCTGGTGTTGACTTCTTGATGTGTAGTGCCTCGCAAACGTCAAGCCGCCTGCTATCGCTGTTTCTATCGATGATTTCTGTGTTGTTTACTAGGATTTCTCTGGCGATGGTTTGGTTGTGGGAAGAGATTATATGTTCCTTAATGGAGCCCTGTTGCTTATGCATCGTTAAACGCCTAGAATGAGATGTTGTTGTCTTGCCTATATACTGGGTTTTTTGGAGCTTACAGTCCCCAAGTGGGCATTTGAAGGCATAGACGACGTTAGTCTCTTTTAAAGTGTTCTGTTTTGTGTCTGGAGAGTTTCTCATGAGTAGGCTGGCCGTTTTTCTGGTTTTATAGTAAATCGTCAGTTGTATCCTCTGATTTTTGTCTGTAGGGATAACGTTTCTATTAACAATATCTTTCAGGACCCTTTCCTCCGTTTTATGAGCTGTGGAAAAGAAGTTCCTGTAAAATAGTCTAATAGGGGGTATAGGTGTTGTGTTAGTTGTCTCTTCAGAGGTTGCATGGCTTTTCACTTTCCTTCTTATGATCATAAGAAGATCATATATATTTTTTTTTTTTGCTGCCTGTCCCCGACAAAATTAATTATTTATAGAGTTGCGATTCAAGTACAGGTCGTGAGTGATGCACAGTTCAGGCCGTGTGTGATCATCATCAACAAGTTGTGTGTAATTTCGTTTTTCAAAATGAAATGTTCCGTTTTTCATTCATAAATAAAATGTTTGATAGCGCTATGCACACGACTTCCGAGCTCTCTTTGTTTAACCACCAGGACCTCTGTGTTCCTACCTAGATGTACTCACCTAGTTGTACTCACCTAGTTGTACTCACCTAGGGAGCCGGTCGGCGAGCGGACAGCACGCTGGACTTGTGATCCTGTGGTCCTGGGTTCGATCCCAGGCGCCGGCGAGAAAGATTGGGCAGAGTTTCTTTCACCCTATGCCCCTGTTACCTACCAGTAAAATAGGTACCTGGGTGTTAGTCAGCTGTCACGGGCTGCTTCCTGGGGGTGGAGGCCTGGTCGAGGACCGGGCCGCGGGGACACTAAAAAGCCCCGAAATCATCTCAAGATAACCTCAAGATAACCTACTTGTGCTTGCGGGGATTGAGCTTTGCTCTTTGGTACCGCCTCTCAACTGTCAATCAACTGGTGTACAGATTTCTGAGGCTACTGGGAATTTGAAATTGTGTATGGAGTCAGCCTCAACCACATCACTGCCTAATGCATTCCATCTGTTAACTACTCTGACACTGAAAAAGTTCCTTCCAATGTCTCTGTAGTTCATTTTGGTACTCTGCTTCTAACTTTGGCCCCTTGTGTGTTCACCACCAGTGTTAAATAATCCATATTTGTCTATCCTGTCAATTCCCCTGAGAATTTTGTATGTGGTGATCATGTCCCCCCCTAACTCTTCTGTCTTCCAGGGACGTGAGGTTTAATTCCCGTAGTGTCTCCTCGTAGCTCATACCTCTCAGCTCGGGTACTAGTTTGGTGGCAAACCTTTGAACCTTTTCCAGTTTAGTCTTATTCTTGATTAGATATGGACTCCATGCTGAAGCTGTATGCTCAAGGATTGGTCTGACATATGTGGTATAAAAAAGTTCTGAATGAATCCTTACACAAGTTTCGACATGCCGTTCCTATGTTGGGCAACCTGGCATATGCCGCTGATGTTATCCTCTTGATATGGCTGCAGAGGACAGGTCTGGTGTAATATCAACACCCCCACCCCCAAATCTTTCTCTCTCTCTCTCTCTCTCTCTCTCTCTCTCTCTCTCTCTCTCTCTCTCTCTCTCTCTCTCTCTCTCTCTCTCTCTCTCTCTAGAAGAGTTAAATCTCCCAAATGATACCTTGTATCTGGCCTCCTGCTCCCTACGCCTATCTTAATTACATTACATTTGCTTGGGTTAAACTCTAACAACCATTTGTACGACCATTCCTTCAGTTTGTCTAGCTCTTCTTAAATCCTCAAGCTATCCTCCTTTTGTTTGAATCCTTCTCATAATTTTGGCATCGTCAGCAAACATTGAGAGAAATGAGTCTATGCCTTCTGGGAGATCATTTACGTATATCAGTAACACAATAGGGCCGTGTATAGAGCCCTGTGGGACTCCTCTGGTGCCCTCATGCCAATCTGAGGTCTCACCTCTCACTGTAACCTTCTGCTTTCTATTGGTTAGGTACTCCCTTATCCACTGGACCACCTTACCAGTTACTCCTGCCTGTCTCTCCAGCTTATGTACCGGCCACTTATGGAGTACGGTGTTAAAGGCTTTCCGACAATCCAAGAAAATGCAGTCCGCTCAGCCTTCTCTTTCATGCTTAATTTTTGTCACCTGATCGTAGAATTCTATTAAGCCATTAAGGCAAGATTTACCCTCCCTAAACCCATGTTGATGGTTTGTCACGAAGTCCCTTCTCTCCAGATGTGTTACTAGGTTATTCTCATGATCTTCTCCATCATCTTGCATGGCATACAAGTCAAGGACACTGGCCTGTAGTTCAGTGCCTCTTTTCTGTCATCCTTTTTGTCTATTGGGACCACATTAGCCGCCTTCCATATTTCTGGTAGGTCTCCCGTCTCCAGTGACCTTCTATACACTATAGTGTCGAGCAAAGTACCTCTGCACACTATTTCAATACCCATGGTGGTATCCCGTCTGAACCAACAGCCTTTCTCACATTCAGATCCAATAGGTGTCTCTTGACCTCATCTCTCGTAATTTCGAACCCTTCCAAGGCCGCCTGGTTTATTGCCCCTTCTCCTAATGCAATGACTTCACCTTGTTCAATTGTGAAGACCTCCTGGAACCTCTTGCTGAGGTTCACACACCTCTTTGTCGTTATCTGTATACCTGTCCTCGCCTGTTCTAAGTTTCATTATTTGTTGATTTCCTCCTGATGTGACTGTGGAGTAGCCTTGATTCGGTCTTGGCTTTGTTTGCTATATCATTTTCATAATTTTTCTCTGCTTCTCTTCTCACTAACATACTCATTCCTGGTTCTCCGGTATCTCTCTCTGCTTTCTGTTGTTCTCTTATTTCGGAGGTTTCTCCACGCCCTTTTGTTCAGTTCCTTTGCTTCTGTACATGCCCTATTAATCCACGGATTCTTCTTTTGCTTCTCGGATTTTTCCTTTTGGGGCGGGATGAACCTGTTTACTGCCTCCTGACACTTTTGGGTGACATAGTCCATCATGTCTTGTACATACTAATCTCTGAGGTTTGTATCCCATGGTATAACCCTTAGGAAACTTCTCATCTCCTCATAATTCCCCTTTCAGTATGCCAGCAATTTGTTTCCTTGTTCTTTTTTTGGGTGAGATAAATCTTAGCTCTACCAGGTACAGAAAGATCAATACACTATGATCACTCATTCCCAAGGGGGCTTCCAACTTAACTTCCCTTATATCCCACTCATTTAGGGTAAATATCAGATCAAGCATGGCTGGTTCATCTTCCCCTCTCATTCTTGTTGGTTCCTGATATGTTGCTATAAAAAGTTTCTTGTTGCCACGTCCATGAGCTTAGCTCTCTATGTATCTGATCCTCCATGTGGGTCTCTGTTCTCTCATTCTATCTTCCTGTGGTCGAAGTCTCCCATGATTAGTAGTCCAGATCCATTACTGCTAGCGACAGAAGCTGCTCTCTCTATTATTTTAATGGTGGCCATGTTGTTTCTATCATATTTCTGCCTGGGTGTACTCTCGTTTGGTGGTGGATTATATATGACAACGACTATATTTTTGTCCTCCAGTTGCTATGGTACCTGTCATGTAGTCACTGAAACCTTCGCAGCCCTGAATAACCATCTCCTCAAAATCCCAGCCTTTTCTTACCAGCAGAGCTACACCACCACCTCCTCTTCCTTCTATCTCTTTCCTCACAACACAGTAGTCATGTGGAAACACTGCATTTGTTACGGTTTTCATCAGTTTTGTTTCTGCGAGTGTTATTATATCTGGGTTTTCTTCTAGTACCCATTCTCCAAGTTTATTGTTTTATTTGTAATCCCATCTATGTTAGTGTATATTGCCTTGAAGCTCACTTTCTTCTGTCCTTTCTCATGTCCCCTTCTTGGTGAGTGTTCTGCTGATGGGGGGGAAGCTGTTCTATGGGTATGAAGATCTGTGAGGTGGATAACAGTGTCTCAGAGGATACTGGAGTGAGACGGTGGAGGGTCAAGTGATAGGGAGAGTATGGGATGAAGAGGGAGGGAGGACAGGAAGGGAATGGAGGGAGGGGGACATGGTGGGAGTAAGGAAGGGGGTAGCAGGGTGGGAATGGGGTCAGGGGGAAGGGAGCATTGGCTGATCATTTAAGAGGGGGCAGAAAGGGTAAGGGGTATGGGAGGTTTTTATGCAGAAGAGGGTGGTGGAGTTGCCCTCCCCTCTGGTGTTACTGGAATGCTGGTAGTAGATTCCCCCCTCACCACTGGGGATGTTGTGTTGGGGCTGTGATTTCCTGGTTTTCTCCTCTCGCCCTGCGCCTCTTCCTTCCTTCTTGCCACCATGGCCCTCTCCTCCCTCGTCATGTCCCTCTGGAGGAATACCTTTTTGAATTCTGCCAAATTTTGCAGGTGGCTCTTCCTTGTTAGAATCTTTTTCTTTGTGGTCTCACTTGCAAACACTATCTTTAACACGCAGTCTCTGTCCTTGTTGTACCAGCCTAACCTGAAAACCTTTTCAATGCTATGTTCTGCTTCTTCCATCTCTAGTTCCTTTAGTACTTCATTTACTGACTCTCTGTCCTTATCATTCCACTCTGTTTCTATTGGAGCCTTCCTGCTCTTTAATATCCACAACTACCACTGATCTTTTTCTTTCCAGCAGCTGACTAGTAGACTTTGCTGCTTCCTGTGAGATGGCCGCTCTCATGGCTATCTCCCTCACTGTGGACATTACTTCCAAGTTCGTTTTAAGCATTCCTGCAAATGTTGCTTGTACAATGGCATTTCCCTTTCAATGTACCATTTCCATCCTCTCTTTGAATGATTAACTGAGTCCCAGCCTCTGTATTGTTTTCTTTGAGGGTTTTAATCGCTTACTTTGCTGCAGTGAGCTTGCTTTGCAGGTTTCTTATTTTATTATTCATTTCCTGCATCTCCTTCCTGATATCCTCCAAAACTTCGGCAAATATTTCCTTCATTTGGTCACAACCACTTTTCCCTGTTCCATTGGTATTTCTCGCAGTCATGTTTGTCAAGAGTGTCAGATGGGAGAGAAAGGGGGGGAGGGAGAGGTGGAGGATGACCGACGGTAGTATGGTTACACCCTAACCTAGGTGTCAAAACCTGTTTGTGATACTTGTGTGTGTGTGTGTTTGAGTGTGTGCATGCGTGCGTGCGTGCGTGTGTGTGTGTGTACCCTTGTTCGCATACCACCTGTGTTAAAATGTTTATCCTTATCTACCCTGTCAATTCCTCTGAGAAATTTGCAGGTAGTGATCATGTCTCCCCTACTCTTCTGTCTTCCAGTGTCGTGAGGTGCATCTCACACGTCTTTTCCTCGTAGCTTATGCCTCTTAGTTCTGGGACTAGCCTAGTGGCATACCTTTTAACTTTTTCCACCTTCGTCTTGTGCTTGACAAGGCAGGGGCTCCATGCTGGGGCCGCATACTCCACGATTGGTCTTACATATGCAGTCTAAAAGGTTCTGAATGATTCCTTACACAGGTTCCTGAAGGCTGTTATGATGTTAGCCAGCCTCAGGTGTGCCGCAGATGTAATTCTTTTTATGTGGGCATCAGGAGACATGTTGGCTTGATATCAACTCCTAGATCTTTCTCTCTGTCCGTTTCATGAAGTACTTCATCTCCCATTCGGTATCCTGTATTTAACCTGCTGTTTCCACCGCCTAGTTTCATCACCTTGCATTTACCAGGGTTGAACTTTAGTAGCCATTTGTTGGACCATTCATTCAGTCTGTCTAAGTCATTTTGTAGCCTCCTACTATCTTCCTGTTTTAATCCTCCTCAAAATGTTTTGCATCATTAGCAAACAATGAGAGGAACGATTTTATACCCTCTGGGAGATCATTCACATATATATCAGAAACAATATAGGTCCAAGGACTGAACCCTGCGGGACTCCACTGATGACATTTCGCAAATCTGAGACCTCACCCCTCACAGTGACTCGCTGTCTTCTGTTACTTAGGTACTCCCTTATCCAATGGAGTACCTTCCCTTTCGCTCCTGCCTGCATCTCCAGCTTTTTCACTAGCCTCTTGTGTGGTAATGTGTCAAAGGCTTTCTGGCAGTCCAAAAATATGTAGTCTGCCCACCCCCATTCTTTTTTGCCTGATTTTTGTTGCCTGGTCGTAGAATTCAATTAATCCTGTGAGGTAGGACTTGCCATCCCTGAACCCATGTTGATGCTGTGTTACAAAGTTCTTTCGCTCCAGATGTTCCAATAGCTATTTTCACACAATCTTCTCCATCAGCTTGCTTGATATGCAGGTTAGGGACACTGGCCTGTAGTTCAGTGCCTCCTGTCTATCCCCCTTCTTGTATACCGGGACTAAATTAGCCGTCTTCCAAAGTTTTAGCAGTTCCTCTGTTACCGGTGATTTGTTATACACTATGGAGAGTGGCAGACAAGGTGCTTCTGCTCCTTCCTTTAGAACCCAAGGGGAAATTCTGTCTGGGCCTATAGCCTTTGTCACATCAAACTCAAGCAAAAGCTTACATCTCACTGGTAATCTCATACTCTTCTAGTGGTTCCTGGTTAACTATGTCCTCTCATACCTCTGGAACTTCTCCTTGTTCTAATGTGAAGTCCTCCTGGAATTTCTTATTCAGTTCCTCGTACAATTCCTCTTCGTGTGTAATGAATCCTTCTGCCCCTATCCTTATATTCATTACCTGTTCCTTACTGTTGTTTTTCTCCTGATGTGGCTGTGAAGCAATTCAGGTTGAGTCTGCCTTGCTTGTGATGTAATTTTCGTATTGCCCTTCTGCCTCTCTTCTCAACCTGACATATTCATTTCTGGCACTCTGGTATCTTTCTCTGCTCTGAAGTGTCCTGTTATTTCTACAGTTTGTCCACGCCATTTTAAATTGCTGCTTAGCTAGCCTACATCTCTGATTAAACCATGGATTTCTTAATATGCATTTCGTTTGTTTTTCTTTTGGACCGGGAAAAACTTGTCTGCTGCATCCTTAAGCTGCTGCGTGATGTAGTACATCATGTCTTGGGCCGTCTTTTCCCTGAGTTCTGTTTCCCCATGTTATATTTGTTAGGAATTTCCTTATCTCCTCATAGTTTCCCTTTCGGAATGGCAGCCTTTTGTTTTCAGTTCCCCTCCTCAAATTCTTTAGCCCTTCTTCAACCAAATACTCAAACGTCAATACACTGTGGTCGCTCATTCCTACTGGGGCCTCGAACCCGATTTCCCTTATATCAGAGTCACTCAGAGTGAAAACTAGGTGAAGTTTCGTTGGTTCGTCGCTCCTCTCATTCTTATGTGTTCCCTGACATGCTGGCTTAAGAAGTTTCTTGTCGCCACCTCCAATAGTTTAGCTCTCCATGTATCCTCACCTCCATGCAGTTCCTTGTTCTTCCAATCTATCCTTCCATGATTGAAGTCTTCCATGATGAGCAGGTGGGATCTATTTCTACAGGCAGCAGAGGCTACCCACTCAATTATAGTGTTAACTGCCATGTTGTTGTTGTTGCTGTCATACTCTTCCCTGGGTCTTCTGTCATTTGGTGGAGGGTTAAATATCACTGCTACTACTATTCTTGGTCCTCCCATTGTCATGGTGCCTGCTATGTTGTTTCAGAATCCCTCGCAGCCTCGTGTGTGTGTACTCACCTATTTATTCTCACCTATTTGTGCCTGCAGGATACAGCATTGACTCTTGGATCCCGCCTTTATAGTCATCGGTTGTTTACAGGAATGATTCCAGTCCCATTCCCCTATCACATATAGTCTTAAAATTATGAGTAAGAGTTTTCTTCCACAACCTGCTCCTTAAGTGCATTAATTTTTTCCACTACTCTCACGCTAAAAGAAAACTTCCTAACATCTCTGTGACTCATCTAAGTTTCCAGCTTCCACCTATGTTCCCTCGTCCTGTTAGTATGTTAGTATTACGTGTGATCATTTCATCTAATTCCACTTTGTCAATTCCCCTAAGCATTTTATATGTTCCGATCATATCCCCCCATCTCCCTTCTTTTTTCAGTGTCATAAGGTTTAGTTCCTTCAGGTGCTCTTCATATCCCATCCCACGTAACTCTGGTACGAGCCTCGTCGCAAACTTCTAAACCTTTTTCTCTTTCCTTATGTGTTTCTTCAGGTAGGGACTCATGATGGTGGTTATCTTGAGGTTATCTTGAGATGATTTCGGGGCTTTAGTGTCCCCGCGGCCCGGTCCTCGACCAGGCCTCCACCCCCAGGAAGCAACCCGTGGCAGCTTACTAACTCCCAGGTACCTATTTACTGCTAGGTAACAGGGGCATTCAGGGTGAAAGAAACTTTGCCCATTTGTTTCTGCCTCGTGCGGGAATCGAACCCGCGCCACAGAATTACGAGTCCTGCGCGCTATCCACCAGGCTACGAGGCCCCGAGTATGGTGGGGCATACTCTAAGACTGGTCTCACGTAGGCAGTGTAAAGCGCCCTAAAAGCCTCCTCACTTAAGTTTCTGAATGATGTTCCAACTTTTGCCAGTGTAGAGTATGCTGCTGTCGTTTTCCTATTTATATGTGCCTCAGGAGTTAGATTAGGTGTTACGTCCACTCCCAGGTCTCTTTTTTTTCGAATCATCACAGGTAGGCAGTTCTCCTTCACTGTGTACTGTCCTTTTAGTCGCCTATCATCTGATCCCATTTCCATAACTCTACATTTATTCGTGTTGAACTCCAGTAGCTATTTCTCTGACCATCTCTGTAACCTGTCCAGGTCCTCTTGGAGGATCCTACAATCCTCATCTGTCATAACTCTTCTCATTAATTTTGCGTCATCTGTGAACATTGACATGTAGGATTCTACTTCTATAAACATGTCATTTACGTAAATTAGACACATAATTGGTTCCAGCACTGATCCTTGAGGTACTCCACTCGTTACTGTTCGCCAGTCCAATTTCTCGCCTTTTAATATTACTCTCTGGCTCCTTCCTGCTAGGTAGTTCCTTACCCATGCTAGGGCCTCTCCGCTTACTCCTGCCTGCCTCTCAAGTTTCAATAGCAGTCTCATGTGTGGTACTGTATCAAAGGCCTTTGGCAGTCTAGAAATATGCAGTCGGCCCAACCTTTTCTGTCCTGCCTTATCCTTGTTATTTTATCGTAGAATTCAAAAAGGTTTGTTAAGCATGATTTCCCTTTCCAGAACCCATGTTGATGTTTGTTTACAAACCTAACGTTCTCCAGGTGTGCAAAAAGTCTTAGCCTAATGTGTGAGTGTGTACTCACCTAATTGTACTCTCCTAATTGTGCTTGCGGGGGTTGAGCTTTGCCTCTTTGGTACCGGCTCTCAACTGTCAATTAACTGGTGTACAGATTCCTGAGCCTACTGGGATCTATCATATGTACATTTGAAACTGTGTATGGAGTCAGCCTCCACCACATTGCTTCCTAATGCATTCCATTTGTCAACTACTCTGACACTAAAAAAGTTCTTTCTAATATCTCTGTGGCTCATTTGGACACTCAGTTTCCACCTGTGTCCCCTAGTGCGTGTGCCCCTTGTGTTAAATAGCCTATCTTTATCAACCCTGTCGATTCCCTTGAGAATCTTGAATGTGGTGATCATGTCCCCCCTAACTCTTCTGTCTTCCAATGAAGTGAGGTTCAATTCCCGTAGTCTCTCCTCGTAGCTCATACCTCTCAGCTCGGGTACTAGTCTGGTGGCAAACCTTTGAACCTTTTCCAGTTTAGTCTTATGCTTGACTAGATATGGACTCCATGCTGGAGCCGCATACTCCAGGATTGGTCTGACATATGTGGTATATAATGTTCTGAAAGATTCCTTACACAAGTTTCTAAAGGCCGTTCTTATGTTAGCCAACCTGGCATATGCTGCTGATGTTATTCTCTTGATATGAGCTTCAGGGGACAGGTCTGGCGTGATATCAACCCCCAGGTCTTTCTCTCTCTCTGACTCTTGAAGTATTTCATCTCCCAAGTGATACCTTGTATCTGGTCTCCTGCTTCCTACTCCTATCTTCATTACATTACATTTGCTTGGGTTAAACTCTAACATCCATTTGTTCGACCATTCCTGCAGCTTGTCCAGGTCTTCTTGAAGCCTCAAGCTGTCCTCCTCTGTCTTAATCCTTCTCATAATTTTGGCGTCGTCAGCAAACATTGAGAGGAATGAGTCTATACCCTCTGGGAGATCATTTACGTATATCAGAAACAGGATAGGTCCAAGCACAGAGCCCTGTGGGACTCCACTGGTGACTTCCCGCCATTCCGAGGTCTCACCCCTCACTATAACTCTCTGCTTCCTATTGCTTAGGTACTCCCTTATCCATTGGAGCGCCCTACCAGTTACTCCTGCCTGTTTCTCCAGCTTATGCATCAACCTTTATGGGGTACTGTGTCAAAGGCTTTCCGACAGTCCAAAAAAATGCAGTCCGCCCATCCTTCTCTTTCTTGCTTAATCTTTGTCACCTGATCATAGAATTCTATCAAGCCTGTAAGGCAAGATTTACCCTCCCTGAACCCATGTTGATGGGTTGTCACGAAGTCTCTTCTCTCCAGATGTGTTACTAGGTTTTTTCTCACATGTGTGTGTGTGTGTGTGTGTGTGTGTGTGTGTGTGTGTGTGTGTGTGTGTGTGTGTGTGTGTGTGTGTGTGTGTGTGTGTGTGTGTGTGTGTGTGTGTGTGTGTGTGTGTGTGCTCTAGCAGATCTTCCCTAACTTCCTAGTTGTGCTTGTGGAGGTTGAGCTCTGGCTCCTTGGTCCCACCTCTCAACCGTCAGTCAACTGGTGTACAGATTCCTAAGCCTTTTGGGCTCTGTCATATCTACACTTGAAATTGTGTATGGAGTCAGCTTCCACCACATTACTTCCTAATGCCTTCCATTTACTAACTACTCTGACACTGAAAAAGTTCTTTCTAATATCTCTGTGGCTCATTTGGGTACTCAGCTTCCACCTGTGTCCCCTTGTGCATGTACCACCCGTGTTAAATAATCCATCCTTGTCCACCCTGTCAATTCCCCTGAGAATTTTGTATGTGGTGATCATGTCTCCCTAGATCTTCTGTCTTCTAGCGACGTGAGGTGCAGTTCACGTAGTCTGTCATCATAACTTATGCCTCTTAGTTCTGGGATTAGCCTAGTGGCATACCTCTGAACTTTTTCCAGCTTTGTCTTGTGCTTGACTGGATACGGGCTCCATGCTGAGGCTGCATACTCCAGGATTGGCCTTACATATGTGGTATACAAGGTTCTGAAGGATTCTTACACAGGTTTCTGAAAGCAGTTCTGATGTTAGCCAGCCTCGCATAGGCCGCTGATGTTATTCTCTTGATGTGGGCTTCGGGAGACATGTTTGGCTTGAAATCAACTCCCAGATCTTTCTCTTTTGTCTGTTTCGTGAAGAACTTCATCTCCCATTCGGTATCCAGTGACTAGCCTCCTAGTTCCTCCTCCTAGTTTCATTACCTTATATTTACTTTGGTTGAACTTTAGCAGCCATTTGTCGGACCATTCCTTCAGTTTGTCTAGGTCATCTTGTAGCCTCATACTGTCCTCCTCTGTCCTGATCCTTCTCATAATTTTTGCATCATCAGCAAACATCGAGAGAAACGAGTCAATTTCTTCTGGGAGATCTTTTATGTATATCAGAAACAGTATAGGTCCAAGGACTGATCCCTGTGAGACTCCACTGGTGACTCCCTGCCACTTCGAGACCTCACTCCTCACGGTGACTCGCTGTGTCCTGTTGCTTAGGTATTCTCTTATCCAGTGGAGTACCTTCCCTTTCACTCCTGCCTGCATCTCCAGTTTGTACATTAGTCTCTTATGTGGTACTGTGTCAAACGCTTTCTGGCAGTCCAGAGATATGCAGTCTGCCCAGCCCCCTCTTTCTCTTGCCTGATTTCTGTTGCCTGGTCATAGAACTCAATTAATCCTGTTAGGCATGATTTGCCATCTCTGAACCCATGTTGATGTTGTGTTACAAAGTTCTTCCGCTCCACATGTTCCAGTAGCTTTTTTCGCACAATCTTTTCCAACATCTTGCATGGAATGCATGTTAGGGACACTAGCCTGTAGTTCAGTGCCTCCTGCCTATCACCTCTCTTGTATATTGGACCTACATTGGACGTCTTCCAAATTTTTGGCAGTTCACCTGTTACCAGTGACTTGCTGTACACCATGGAGAGTGATTGGCACAAAGCTTCTGCTCCTTCCTTTAGAATCCATGGTGAGATTCCATTCGGGCCTATAGCCTTAGTCACGTTCAAATCTAGCAGATCCTTCCTCACCTTCCCACTGGTAATCACAAACTCCTCTAGTGGTGTCTGGTTTGATGTTCCCTCCCTTATATCTGGGACTTCTCCTTGCTCTGAGGTGAATACTTCATGGAATTTCTTATTGAGTTCCTCGCACTCTTCCTTGTCGTTTGTAGTGAATATTTCTGCCCCTTTCCTCAGTTTCATTACCTGTTCCTTCACTGCTGTTTTCCTCCTGATTTGGCTATGCAGCAGTTTGAGTTGAGTCTTTGCCTTGCTCGGTATGTCATTTTCATATTGCCTCTCTACCTCTCGTCTCACCCTGATGTATTCATTCCTGGCGCTCTGGTATCTTTCTCTGCTCTCTAGTGTTTTGTTGTTTCTATAGTTTCTCCATGCCCCTTTACTTAGCTGCTTTGCTAGCTTGCAACTCTGATTAAATCATGGGTTTCTCATCTCCATTCCATTTTTTTCCTTTTGGACTAGGACGAACTTCTCTGCTGCCTCCTTACACTTCTGTGTGATGTAGTCCATCATGTCTTGATCCGTCTTTCCTCAGAGCTCTGTTTCCCAAGCTATTTCAGTAAGGAATTTTCTCATCTCCTCATAGTTTCTCTTCCGGAATGCCGACCTCTTGCTTTCTGGTCCCTTCCTTGAGTACATTAACCCTTCTTCGACCACATATTCAAACAACAGTACACTGTGGTCACTCATACCCACAGGGGCTTCAAGACCGATTCCCCTTATGTCTGAATCGTTCAGAGTGAATACTAAGTCAAGTCTTGCTGGTTCATCATTGCCTCTCATTCTCGTGTGACCTTTGACATGCTGACTTAAAACGCTTCTAGTCGTCACCTCTAGCAGTTTCGCTCTCCATGTTTCCTCATCTCCAAGTGGTTCCCTGTTTTCCCAGTCTATCTTTCCATGATTAAAGTCCCCCAATGATACGCAGATGGGATTGATTTCTATAGGCAGCGGCGGCTGCTCTCTCAATGATAAAGTTAACTGCCATGCTGTTTCTGTCATACTCTTGACTGGGTCTTCCTTCATTTGGTGGTGAGTTATATATCACTGCTACTACTACTCTTGTGAGTAGTAGTAGTAGCAATGCAGCAATAGCAATAACAATGCAGCAGTAGCAATCACACCCACATAAAACCACTTGTTTATGTGTTTTTATGTGTGTGTGATTGAATTCGGGTGTGTGATTGTGTACATGTGTGACGGTGGTGGTGGATGCCAGGGAGTAGTGTCTGAGCAGCGATTGCCTGACATTCATGAAATATAGAGGTGACGACAGTGAGCGACCTTCCCAGACACTCCACGCTGGACGTGTGCTGGTCCCGGTTCCTGGCGTTCATGTACCTCCTCCACCTGATCAAAGCGCGCAAGGAGATCAGTAGTGCGCCTCTTAATCTAATGTGAGATATGATCCCCCACTCGGGATCTCGCACCAAAACAAGAGACACACTAAACAAACTGGATAAAGCGTCTAGTGTTCTCCCCTTATACCTCAACTTTAACCTTGCATATTAGTGGCTTTAGTTATAGTATGCACTAGCTCTATCTAGAAATCCAACATTCTGTTTGTAACTCATCCTGAATGTAGGTATTTTTTACCTGAATATACATTTTTATATATTTATTTATATATTCCTTCCCTACTGGTGGAATAACACCAGAGGTATGTACATTCCCTGTACATACCTCCCGCATTGGCTGTTTCCATATACCTCCCACACTAGCCTCTCTCCCATATATATATATATATGTCGTACCTAGTAGCCAGAACGCACTTCTCAGCCTACTATGCAAGGCCTGATTTGCCTAAAAAGCCAAGTTTTCATGAATTAATATATTTTCTCTAATTTTTTTCTTATGAAATGATAGAGCTACCCATTTCATTATGTATGAGGTCAATTTTTTTTATTGGAGTTAAAATTAACGTAGATATATGACCAAACCTAACCAACCCTACCTAACCTAACCTAACCTATCTTAATAGGTTAGGTTAGGTTAGGTGGCCGAAAAAGTTAGGTTAGGTTAGGTTAGGTAGGTTAGGTAGTCGAAAAACAATTAATTCATGAAAACTTGGCTTATTAGGCAAATCGGGCCTTGGATAGTAGGCTGAGAAGTGCGTTCTGGCTACTAGGTACGACATATATATATATATATATATATATATATATATATATATATATATATATATATATATATATGTCGTACCTAGTAGCCAGAACGCACTTCTCGGCCTACTATGCAAGGCCCGATTTGCCTAATAAGCCAAGTTTTCATGAATTAATTGTTTTTCGACTACCTAACCTACCTAACCTAACCTAACCTAACTTTTTCGGCTACCTAACCTAACCTAACCTATAAAGATAGGTTAGGTTAGGTTAGGTAGGGTTGGTTAGGTTCGGTCATATATCTACGTTAATTTTAACTCCAATAAAAAAAAATTAACCTCATACATAATGAAATGGTTAGCTTTATCATTTCATAAGAAAAAATTAGAGAAAATATATTAATTCAGGAAAACTTGGCTTATTAGGCAAATCGTGCCTTGCATAGTAGGCTGAGAAGTGCGTTCTGGCTACTAGGTACGACATATATATATATATATATATATATATATATATATATATATATATATATATGTTGTACCTAGTAGCCAGAACATCGTACTTGGCCTGCTATGCAAAGCCCGATTTGCCTAATAAGCCAAGTTTTCCTGAATTTATTTAGTTTTCTAAAAGATTTCTTATGAAATGATAAATCTGTCCATTTCATTATGTATAAGTTAATTTGTTTAAATTTGATTTAAAACTAACATAGATATATGACCGAACCTAACCAACCCTACCTAACCTAACCTAACCTACCTTAATATAACCTAAACTAATATAACTAAATGAATAATTTATGTTCTTAATATAATATAATAATAACACTTAAATTAAACCAATAGGAAACAATTTATTGAAAATAAAGAAAATAACTCGGCCTATTAGGCAAATCGGGCCTTGCATAGTAGGCCGAGAAGTGATATATAAAACTGTCTTTCTTCACTGTCGAGGATAATTGAAAAATCAACTCTCCAAAATTCATTCTTTATTTTTGGTCTGATGCCTGAATGCGTTTCATAATGCATCTTATATTTTCAAAGACTAGTTTACACATAACAATGGTCATTATACACATAACTTATATTCGTTTTAAGTGAGGTGATATGGCACAAAAGTTTTGGGTGAGGTGACAGAACTATGCTAAAACACGAATCAATGGGAATGAAAACATAAGAATGGAAGTAACTGCAGAAGGCCTATTGGTTCATACTTTCTCTTGCTGCTTCTCTGTTGGTTCGGGGTCTTGAAGTGGGTAGAATATGGTCGCATAAATTGACTGTTGATTGCTGGTGTTGACTTTTTGATGTGTAGTGCTTCGCTGATGTCAAGTCTCCTGCAATCACTGTCAATGATTTTTGTGTTGCTTGTTAAGATTTCTCTGGTGATGCTCTGGTTGTGAGAAGAGATTATATGCTCCTTGATGGAGCCCTGTTGTTTGTGTATTGTTAATCGCCTAGAAAGAGACGTTGTTGTCGTGTCTCTATACTGAGTTCTTTGGGGCTTCCAGTTCCCAAGTAGGCATATGAAGGCATAGACGACATTGGTTTCCTTGTTTGGTGTCTGGGGAGTTTTTCATAAATAGGTTAGCCGTTTTTTTTGTTTTTGTTGTAAATTGTCAGGTGTATTTTCTGATTTTTGTCTGTAAGGGTAACGTTGTTAGAGAGAGAGAGTTGTTAGAGTTTAGTCTCCGTGGTGTAGTGGTAAGACACTCGCATGGCATTCCGCAGGCGCTTTGTCATGGGTTCGTATCCTGGCCGGGGAGGATTTACGGGACGCAAATCCTTAACTGTAGCCTCTGTTTAACGCAACAGTAAAATGTGTACTTAGTTGTAACAACGATTCTTCGCGGCGGGGATCGTATTCCAGGGACCTGCCCGAAATGTTACGCGTACTAGTGGCTGTACAAGAATGTAACAACTCTTGTATATATATCTCTCCAAAAGAGAGACCCTTGTGTAGGGAGAAATAGAAGTGCTATTGAGAGACCTTTGTGTAGGGAGAAATAGCAATGTTAAATGTTGAAAAACAGTCTGGGACTCTGACCCCTTTCAGATGCACAGAGCATCATCTCAACAGGAAAATGTAATCTAAAAAAAAAATGTAAACAAAAGGGATAAAATGGTTAAGAAAAAGGATTCAATGCAAGAAAATATAGAGAAACAACAGCTAAATGTAGAAAAACAGCCTGGAATATTATAAGACATATAAATGAAGTATTGGGAAATGTGTATGACAAGTATAGGGAGGGAACATTATTGGAACCAGGCAGGCAGGGACATGTGCAAGCCCCTATCAGTCACTTGGGAGAGGGAGGCAGTGAGAACCACACCAGTGTTGTGGATGGTCTCCAACAAATACAATAAGTGCAGTATTATAAATGTTTATAGCAGTGCTTTCCCTTTTCTTTATGAGTTAGAGATAGGAATTTGTGGAAATAAGGATTTTTGGAACCCTGTGTGTAGGGAGAGTGGTGTGTTGTTAATTCAGGTGTATGTGCTCAGCTGTGTGTCACATGAGGGCTGTTCACATTTATATTGTATATCTATTTGTGAACCCAGGCCCTTTGTAGTGACCTAAGAGGAGTGGAATAGAGTAATGACCTTAAGTCCCAGGTTGTAGAGGGAGAAGGAACCTCCCCCTCCCTTTTTTTTGTATCCATCCTGTGGTGGATCCAAGTACACCCCCCCCCCTGTTCTAAGAAGTGTGAGGAAATCTGGTATTTGTTAAATAAAATCCTTTTCGTAAAATTGTAGCCCAAGGTGAGGGAGACGGTCGGCCGAGCGGACAGCACACTGGACTTGTGATCCTGTGGTCCCGGGTTCGATCCCGGGCACCGGCGAGAAACAATGGGCAGAGTTTCTTTCACCCTATGCCCCCTGTTACCTAGCAGTAAAATAGGTACCTGGGTGCTAGTCAGCTGTCACGGGCTGCTTCCTGGGGGTGGAGGCCTGGTCGAGGACCGGGCCGCGGGGACACTAAAAAGCCTCAAAATCATCTCAAGATAATCTCAAGAAGGTGTATTTCTTGTTCCATGAAGTTAGAACTGATGATTATTACTATATAACCCCCTGCATTACCATTATTTATAAGAAAGTAAGAGCGGGTGTTGTTAGCAATACTTTAGGGTACGACTTTCAATCTCGTATCTTACAAAGTTCCTATTAATAATATCTTTCAGGACAATTTCCTCCATTCTATGAGCCGTCGAAAAGAAGTTCCTGTAAAACAGTCTAATTGGGGGGTACAAGTGTTGTGTTAGTTGACTCTTCAGAGGATGCATGTCGTCTCATCTTTTTACATGATATATGATATGTGTGTAAAACTGTCTTTGAAAATGTAAGAAACCCTTGAGAAACGCTTTTAGACGTCAGACAATTAATAAAAAATTAGAAAATGAACTTTAGAGAGTTAATATTTCAATTACCCCTGACAGTAAAGAAAAATATCTCATATTCTCTGACCAAACTAAATTCCAAAGGGTAACAAAGGACACTACAGCCGAATTGAAAACAAAGGTAAACAGATTGATCGAAACTATGAACGCCAAGAAATCTGGACTTCACCTGCCAAAGGTTATTGGGGAATACAAACCTGGATATGCATATGGAAATGTCAAGACCCACAAGCCTGGAAACCCACTTTGGCCAATCATCAGCCAGATACCCACACCCACGTACAGACTGATGAAGCGACTCAACGGCTTGCTGACTCCGTATGTACCTTGTGCTTTTAGTCTGAAGTCTCCAAAGGAATTTGTTGACTTACTGCGGGGAACACGGGCCATGGGGATAAGTGCCTCGATGGATGTAAAATCACTGTTTACCAACGTACCTGTGGATGAAACAATTGGGATGATAGCGGACAGAGTGTATCGTGATCCGGCCTGTACTCCTCTTGACATACCAGAAAACATTCTAAGGAAATTACTACAAGCTTGTACTAAAGAGGCACCCTTCTTGAGCCCAGATGGGCACATGTATAAGCAAGTAGATGGGGTCGCCATGGGTTCTTCCCTAGGTGTCCTGTTTGCAAACTTCTACATGGGCATCATCGAACAAAAGGTCTTAGTTGACATGGACTTGAAACCTGCCATGTAATGCAGGTATGTTGACGACATTTTTACACAGGTACCTGATGTCAGACGTCTGTAGCAGCTGAAGGATACCTTTGAGCGGAATTCTGTGTTGAGTTTCACTTACGAAATGGAGAAGGATGGGAAGCTGCCCTTTCTAGATGTAACAGTCACGGAAAGGGGTGGAGGCTTCCACACTGCAGTCTACACTAAGGAAACAAACATAGGAATGTGCCTCAATGCCAATAGTGACTGCCCAGACAGGTACAAGAGGAGTGTTGTCAATACTTACGTCAACCGTGCCCTCAGCCACAGCTCAGGATGGAAGCAATTCGACGAGGAACTCTGTAGGGTAAGGCAGGTCCTAGTCCACAACGGCTTCTCTAATGGTTTTGTTTGAAGACATCATAAGAAGAAAGGTAAAACGCCATGCAACCTCTGAAGAGTCAACTAATAAAACACATGTACCCCCTATTAGACTATTTTACAGGAACTTCTTCTTGACAGCTCATAAAACGGAGGAAAGGGTTCTGAAAGATATTGTTGATAGGAACGTTATCCCTACATATAAAAAATAGAAAATACTATTGACGATTTGCAATAAAAGCAAAAAAACGGCCAAACTACTCATGAAAACAATCCAGATACAAAGCAGAATGCCTTAAAAGAGGCCAACGAAGTCTATGCCTTCAATTGCCCACTTGGGGACTGTAAGCCCCAAAGAACTCAGTATATAGGCAAGACAACAACATCTCTTTCCAGGCGATTAACAATGCATAAGCAGATTGTTCACATTTGTGTTCCTCACGTGTGCCCCAAAGAATGAGGTGATTTGATAAAATACCATGCCCAAGATTACCATCAGAGTACCGGCGGGGGATAAGGAATTAGCCTCGGCTACCATCCTCTTTGTCCGGTCATGTTGGTCGAGTGATTAAGGTGTCCTGTATGCCAGACGCAGAATGCTCCTGGCAGTATGGGTTCGAATTACTTCTGGGGTGTGAGTTTTCAGTTGCATATATGCCCGGAGACCGTTCAGGCTTGTTCGCATTTGTGTTCCTCATGTGTGCCCCAAAGAATGAGGTGATTTGATAATATACCATGCCCAAGAGAGCCGGCAAGGGATGGGGAATTAGCCTCGGCTACCATCCTCTTTGTCCGGTTGTGTTGGTCGAGTGGTTAAGCTGTCCTGTACGCCAGATGCAGAGTGCTCCTGGCAGTATGGGTTCGAGTCACTTCTTGGGTGTGAGTTTTCAGTTGCATATATGCTTGGAGACCGTTCAGGCTTGTTTGCATATATATATATATATATATATATATATATATATATATATATATATATATATATATATATATATATATATATATAACTGAAAACTCACACCCCAGAAGTGACTCGAACCCATACTCCCAGGAGCCACGCAACTGGTATGTACAAGACGCCTTAATCCACTTGACCATCACGACCGGACAAAATGAGGTGATAGCCGAGGCTATTTGAACCACCCCACCGCCGGCACTCGGATAGTAATCTTGGGCATAGCATTTTACCAAATCACCTCATTCTTTGGGGCACACGTGAGGAACACAAATGCGAACAAGCCTGAATGGTCCCCAGGACAATATGCAACTGAAAACTCACACCCCAGAAGTGACTCGAACCCATACTCCCAGGAGCCACGCAACTGGTATGTACAAGACGCCTTAATCCACTTGACCATCACGACCGGACAAAATGAGGTGATAGCCGAGGCTATTTGAACCACCCCACCGCCGGCACTCGGATAGTAATCTT
Source organism: Procambarus clarkii (assembly GCF_040958095.1). Classification (NCBI taxonomy): domain Eukaryota; kingdom Metazoa; phylum Arthropoda; class Malacostraca; order Decapoda; family Cambaridae; genus Procambarus; species Procambarus clarkii. The sequence goes on from NC_091178.1 coordinate 21,801,515, forward strand.
GGGCATAGCATTTTACCAAATCACCTCATTCTTTGGGGCACACGTGAGGAACACAAATGCGAACAAGCCTGAATGGTCCCCAGGACAATATGCAACTGAAAACTCACACCCCAGAAGTGACTCGAACCCATACTCCCAGGAGCCACGCAACTGGTATGTACAAGACGCCTTAATCCACTTGACCATCACGACCGGACAAAATGAGGTGATAGCCGAGGCTATTTGAACCAATCAAGTGGATTAAGGCGTCTTGTACATACCAGTTGCGTGGCTCCTGGGAGTATGGGTTCGAGTCACTTCTGGGGTGTGAGTTTTCAGTTGCATATTGTCCTGGGGACCATTCAGGCTTGTTCGCATTTGTGTTCCTCACGTGTGCCCCAAATAATGAGGTGATTTGGTAAAATGCTATGCCCAAGATTACTATCCGAGTGCCGGCGGTGGGGTGGTTCAAATAGCCTCGGCTATCACCTCATTTTGTCCGGTCGTGATGGTCAAGTGGATTAAGGCGTCTTGTACATACCAGTTGCGTGGCTCCTGGGAGTATGGGTTCGAGTCACTTCTGGGGTGTGAGTTTTCAGTTGCATATTGTCCTGGGGACCATTCAGGCTTGTTCGCATTTGTGTTCCTCACGTGTGCCCCAAAGAATGAGGTGATTTGGTAAAATGCTATGCCCAAGATTACTATCCGAGTGCCGGCGGTGGGGTGGTTCAAATAGCCTCGGCTATCACCTCATTTTGTCCGGTCGTGATGGTCAAGTGGATTAAGGCGTCTTGTACATACCAGTTGCGTGGCTCCTGGGAGTATGGGTTCGAGTCACTTCTGGGGTGTGAGTTTTCAGTTGCATATTGTCCTGGGGACCATTCAGGCTTGTTCGCATATATATATATATATATATATATATATATATATATATATATATATATATATATATATATATATATATATATATATATATATATTGTGATGGGAAAGTGTAGATGGTAATGCAGTCCTCACTTTGGCTGATGTTAATGCCTAGTCACATTTACAAAAAAAAACAAGATCGACTGCTTGGCTGTTGTCATTGGTAAAGTAAGGGAAGACACGCAAAACACATAGTATGAACAATGAAACTTTAATTAACTTAAAAACAAATTATGAATAAGACAATTCCTTGGTTATGTACAGTGCAAATTAACAAGTCAAAAAAAAATATAACATAAATATAAGAACTGTGGTAACGTTACTCTACATATAAAATAAAGACAGAAAAATGAATAACAGGTGCTGAGAATATAGCGCTAGCTGAGAACATCCACCAATAAACAGAGCGTAAATTAGTTGGTTGTTTACAGCTTGAGAGCACAGGATATTCTAACTTCAATGACTGGTTCAGGCCCAGACATCGGCTAGGTAGAGGGCGCTGAGGTGCAGTGGTGCAGACGTCAATTCACCAATCAGAAGCAGGCAGGCTGGAAATGGTAGTTTGGTGATCGGCGACGGGGGAGGGTGGAGAGCGAGTGTGATGATACGTTTGCTCCTGGCAAAACGTATTTGACTCAATATTTACTACACTTGCTTGTAGTATTTAGATGTTTTAGATGTACTGAAGTAGCTTTATGGTAGGAAAGAACAGGCCTAATCTCTCTTGAAGGAGATTTTCGTAACAGCTCTCCCCCGAAGCCTGCTCTTACGGGTTAAGTACTTCAGTATCTGTTGTAGAGATAGGAGTAGCTTGTCTCTACCTTCTCATAGACTCTGGAGAGGGCGTCGGCTATGATGTTGTCCGAACGTTTGATGTTGAAGATCTCCAGATTAAAATTCTGCAAGTACAGGGCCCAGCGTAGAAGACGTTGATTGATGAATTGGGCCTGTTGTAAGAACCGCAGGGGATTGTGGTCTGAGTAGATGGTAATAGTCTGATTCCCCTGTAGGTAAGGTTCAAAATGTTGCAGACTCAGGACGATGGAGAGGAGTTCCTTTTCGATAGTGCTGTAGTTCTTCTGGTGAGGTTTCAACTTGTAGCTGTAGTAGGTAACAGGAAGAACCTCCTCGCCTCGTTGTTGCATCAGGACGCCCCCGATGCCGGTACCACTGGCGTCGACATTGATGATGAAGGGCTTCGTGATATCTGGAGAGGCGAGAATGGGATCAGAACATAGCAAAGATTTAAGTTGTTCAAAGGCAACGGTCTGTTGAATGGTCCAATGATACCGTTGCTTGGGGCTGGTCAGATTAATCAATGGTGTCACTACCGTACTAAAATTCTTCACAAACTAAGATAGTAAGATGCAAGTCCAAGAAAGCACAGGAGCTGCTTCCTGGTCGTAGGTTGTGGGTAATGCTGGATGGCTTTGGTGTGAATTGTTAAAGGAACTATGCTGCCACTCCCTATCACATGACCCAGATAATGCACTTTACCTTTGGCAAATGTGGACATGCCCAAGTTGATGGTAAGGCCGGCTGTCAGGATCTTGGAGAACAGTCGTTGCAGCTGGAGCAGATGTTCGCTCCAGGTGTTGGTTGCCACAACGATGTCGTCCAAGTAGGCGTAGGTCTGATCTAGGCCGTAGATGACGCGGTTGACAGCTCTCTGGAAGGTGGCCGGGGCGTTACACAGCCCAAAAGTAAGGTGTTCATATCTGTATAAGCCAAAAGGAGTGGTGAAGGCAGATATTTCCTTAGCTCTCTCTGTCAGGCCTTTTTGTTAATAGCCTTTTAACAAATCAAGTTGGGATAAATATTTTGCATTACTTATTGCGTCAAGGATATCATCTATGCGTGGTAAAGGATAAGCATCCTTGACGGTCACAAGATTCAATTTCCTGCAATTGATACAAAGGCGTACTTTACCGTGCGGTTTCGGCACCAAGATGCAGGGTGAGGCCCAAGAGGATTCACAAGGTGAGGCCAGCCCATGATCCAGAAGGTATTGTAGTTCAGTACGCATAACTTCCTTTTTGTACGGTGTTATGATCCCAGGTAGCCGAAAATATGGAGGTGAAGACACCGATGTAAAACAGCTGGTTGGATATGATGAACAATTTGAGATTATGGACAGTGAATATGAAAATAGATAAATGACTGGTTAGGAAATGTAGACAATTTGCTGGAGGCGTGAGGCTCGCTTCTGGGGGGTTTTGACCTCACTTGAGCGCCAAACATCGCAGGGGAAAGCCGCGCTCTGTTTGAGCTCCCGTCAGAAAGGAACCCCTAGTGATATATCTCCAAGAGAAGAGAAGTGTGCAGACGTGCCAGCTGTGGAATTCAGCTGAGAACGTTGTGGTCTCAAGTCCTGGACGGCGAGGAGTGTTTATTAAGCCGCCCAGAGACATTATCGTGGGCCGTGGGAGTGCCCTGACCAGACTCTGTCAGAGGGAGGAGCGCCCTCGACCAGACAATCTGTGGTTTGTCTATGGGGAAGAAGTTGCTGAGAACTTCGAAGCCAGCACAGAGGGAGTAGTTGATGAGACTCCAAGGTAGTGGAGCAGAAAACCTCGAGCTGTGAGGAGAAGCAGTGAAGAGGAGTGTCACGTGCTTCTGTAGAGGTGGTGAAGCACCATAGTTGTTCGAGGAAACTTTATGGTGTAGCAGCCAGGAGAGCTGTGGAGGACCCTGGTAGAAGTAGTGAAGCACCATAGTTGTTCAAGGAAACTTCATGGTAGCAGCCTGAAGGAGCTGCAGATGATCCTGGTAGCTAAACCTGGAAGAACCTGAAGAGATCAGGGTTGTGAACTTCCAGATGTGGAAGGTAAGTTCTAAATGATTACTTGTAGGGAGGCGTTAGAGTGTTTGTCATTAGCGTGCAAGATGCAGTGAGAGGTGAGTGATTGTTTTCCATTTTTGTGCCTAGGAGTGTTTATACTGAAGTTTAGAGTTACAGACGTAGGCTGGATTACCTACAGATGTATGTGTTCTAAGACTGATAGGGTGATCGATTGATCATTGTTGTGTATCAAGGAACATTTATACTGATATATATATGTTATTGTACTCATATGCTGATTTTCCTTGTACATGTTTATAGATATGTATATTCTCTTGCTGATAGTACAACATTGTATTATAAGACTTGTCCTACTTGAGGAGGTTGGTAATATTAGGTGGTGAACCAGGAGATAGGATACCACTTAAGCTGATGATAGAGTTCTGATGGTTTTGGAGTGCAACCTGACTGAAACAGTATAGAGTGTAGGATTCATTATTATTATATGTGTATATGTATTATGTATGTGCTCTGTCCAGTAAATGTATTCAAATTTGCTGGTGTTTGCCCTTGTCCTAGTGAGGCTTCCCAGGAAGTAGTAAAGAAGGAGAGAGAGAGAAAGAACCAAGAACCACTGCTGTGGACAGGATAGAACAGAAAACTAGTAAGTCAAAGGGGATTGAGATCATATCACCTAAGGAGAAAGTGGGGAGTCACAGCGGCTCGAGTGGGTGTGTGCACGTGACAACGAGGCTAAGTATTGGAGCCGCATCCCCTAAACGTGTGATGTTGAGCCCCTCTCCAAGAGCCAGAAGCGCCCAGAGTGATCTCCTTGTAAAGTATAAACACTCTACCGAGTTGTGGGTTGGGTTGTCCGTAAAGAAGGATCAACACGACAACACCACTAACCCACACTATAATATACAGGCTGATACGGTAGAAGGGTTGACGAATCGGCCGGGTAGCAGGAAGCAGCTGGATATCGTGCTGAACCACCTTACACTCCTGGGGATCATCGTTAAACAACTTCTGATGTTCATGAAGAACTTTGATGAGAGGAGCACTATTGCTGTCCTGTAAATAGGTAGGTAGATCATTAAGGATTTCCGAGTTGGAAGGCACTGACTCAGTCAGAGCTTTCCGTAAGAGAAGCAGGGAAGGTCTCACTGTGGAGGTATGGATCTTTGAAAGTGGAGAGTGACATTGACACAGTGGGGGGAATACCTTTATACTCCTTGAGTAGATTGATGCGGCACAACTGGGTCCTCCGCCGCTAATCTGGAGTCTCAAGAACGTAATTGTGGTTGTTTCTGCACTCTTTGATGCGGTAGGGTCCTGAAAACTTATTTTGCAATGGAGAACCTGGGATGGAAAAATATGCCAACACGAAGTCTCCTGGTTTAAATTTCCTTGTTTTGCTGCGTTGGTCAAAATGGGTCTTCATCCTCTCCTGAGCTTTCAATAGATTGTCATTAGCAAATTTATGTACTCTCTCTAGAAGGTGCTTTAAGTTTTGAAGAAACTTGGGCACATTCTGAGGGTCCCTGAAGGTGGCATTACGTAGAGAGTCTTTAAAAGCTTTGAGAGGAGTACGGCACTTACGTCTGTAGAGCATCTCATAAGGAGATACTCCTAGAGACTCATTAGGGAGACTTCTGAAAATGCACATGATGAGGTCAAGTTGTTTATACCAGTCTTTTAAGGTTTCATTGCAAAATTTCTTTAGGAGTGCTTTTATCGTTTGATGACTACGTTCAAGAGAACCCTCTGAAGCAGGATGATAGGGGCTGGACAATACCTGAGTGATGTTGAACTCTTCCAGTGTCTTCTTGAAGAGATCACTGGTGAAGTTGGTGCCACAGTCACTTTGAACCTCCCGTGGAAATCCGTATTGAGTAAAGATCTTCAATAGTTGTTTCATCACCATAGCAGCCGTAATGTTCTTTACAGGAACTGCTATGGGGAATCTGGTGGTTGGACACATGATGGTTAATATATAAGCGTTGCCAGAACTGGTCCGGGGTAAAGGACCAACACAGTCTATGATGAGTCTGTGGAAAGGTTCCGCAGGCACCTGGATGGGAATTAAAGGAGCCTGGGGAATAGGGATGTTAGGTTTCCCCGCCATCTGATATATATGACACTGTTGCACATAACATTTGACGTCTTTAACAATACCTGGCCAGTAGTAGTCTTGTCTGATTCCGTGGTAGGTTTTGATAAAACCATAATGAGAAAGTGCTCCGTGGGCCAGGTGTAGAATATCGAGCCGTAGGCTGGTGGGAATCACTAGTTGCTCGACATTTGCCCAATCGTCATCCTCCTTCAGCTTACTGGGTCTGTACCTGCGGTAGAGCAACTGATTCTCTAGAAAGAACCCAGGAATACTCTCAGGTTGAGTCTCAGCCTGGAAGAATAATGGTGTTTATGAAGGATCCTCCCTCTGTAACTTACGGAACTCCAACATAGTAAGAATCGGTGGTAGATTCTGAGGGTCTTGAGGGACAGCGGTAGCAGTAGAGTCAGCTGGTTGCGGTCGTGCAGCTTGTGCACGGGTGGTCACCAAAACCGGAGGAGAAACTTCATCACTTTCTTGGACCTCTGCTGAAACATACTTAAAGATGGGATTGTCCACTACAGAGTCACATACCTGGGGTTTGTCCATGATGATCAGGTTGGAAGGTTGCAGATCTTCGGCCAAGTCTTTGCCCAGGAGAAGTTGCACTCCAGACATGAGAAAAGGCTTTTCCCTGATGGCGACTTGGACTTCACCGGTCACGAAAGGACAATCCAGGTGGACTCTGGCGAGTGGATACGGAGTGGTAGCAGTGAGGTCAGTGATAAGGACGGTTTCCCCGGTGTAGGTGATGTTAGGCACAGCCGATTTCAATATTATTGACTGAAGAGCCGCTGTGTCCCTCAAGATCTTCAATTTGAAACGTCCCTCCGAATCTGTACCGTTGGCAGAGACAGTTCCAGTATACAGGTGTTTGCTGAAGAGAGAAAGATAATTAACAGGATCACCAACATTCATCACAGGCTTACCGGACTTAGGAGGAGTCGGTTTGGGTTTAGTAGTTTCATTATTGCCTTTGTATTGAGCTTTCCCACATTTATCCATGGTATGTCCATAGAGTTTGCAATACTTACAATACAGTTGAGAGCTCGCTTGATCGGTACTCACTTTCTCATAACTATACCAAGACTTCTTACTGGAAGGTACGTCAGGTGTTAGCCGGTGTATGAGGCTGTAGGTGTCAGCCGACTTTGCACATTTGATGTAGTCGGTTTCTTCTTTGTCTGCTAAATATAAACGGATAGAAGGGGGAACACGTCTCAAGAATTCCTCAACTAGAATGAGGTTGACGAGTTCTGAAAATGTAGAGACATGTGCTGCTTCCAGCCATTTCATGAAATATCTTTCCTTTGTATTTGCAAATTCTAGAAAGGTGGTGGTACTTGCCTTTAGATAATCACGGAATTTTCGTCTGCAGCTTTCGGTGGAGAGAAGGTAGGCATCCACAACTGCTTGCTTCAGGGTCTGGTAGTCATTCTCAGACGCTAAGGTACTGAGAGTAACTGCAGCTCTACCTGTGAGATGCACTCTGAGAAGGGTAGACCATTGATCTTCAGGCCAGCTAAGTTTTTTAGCTAGGGTCTCAAAAGTGGTGAAAAATACATCACTCTCTGTCTCAACGAATGGTGGCATTAACTTACTTGCATGGGAGACATTGAAACTTACGGGAAGACTAGCTGTAGCTTGTTGGCGCTGAGTGTGGTGTGTAGTTTCCACCGCGAATTCTTGTTGACTACATACTAGAGCCATATCAGCTTGCTTTTTATCATACTCGCGTTGCATTTCCAGGTGACGTTGTCTTGCTTCAAGCTGTAATCGCTCACGCTCTTTGTGTAGAGCCGCCTCTTCTTTCTTTATGGCCACCTCGCGTTCCTGTCCTTCCTTCCTTAGGGCAGTCTCACGTTCCTTTCGTTGTAGAACTTCTTTCGCTAGGGCCGCCTCGCGTTCTTGTTCTTTTTTCCTTAGGGCAGCCTCTTCTTTCCTTATCTGGAGAGCTTCTTTTTGTTGTTCCCGCTCTATGTTGGCTAGTTCGAGCTTCAATTTCATAGCTGCCAGAGCATGTTTATCTGCAATAGAATAGTTTTCGTGAGTTTCAGAGTCTACCTTTCCTTCATCTAAGAGGTGATCCAAGATTATGTTATGCAAGTCGTTTTTGTTGGCTCCAGGGGGAGCATTTAGTTGATACTCGTGTGGAAGAGTTTGTAATTCAGTCCTCTTGGCACGACTTAAGTTCCCTAGTTCACTTGCTGGGTCGTTACGAAATGCTTGGAGACGAAACATGTTGAAAATAGCAAATAAATGTACAACGAATATACTGGTGATAATATAAGTGTCAGTAACAGGATGACGTGGCAACTGGAAACTATCCTGTGGTAATTTAATAGTTAACAATTAACGTTAATATTAGTATGGTAAATGATTAGTCAATCAAAATCGCAGGAAACCTTGTACCCGGTACTCAATGTAAGAGAATAAGGCCAAGAAATTCCTACTAAATAAATGAAACCGATAGTTTCTAAAACAAATGAAACACTTAATTGTTTCAAAAGTGAATAAGGTAGTCCAAGAATGTAGGGATACCTTGCCGAGTCTATAGGATAGAAGCAAGGGTTTTCCTACTTAATGATATATGATACTTACAGAATTAGCGATCTTTGTGCTCTAAAAAAAGAAAGCTAATTCCCTACCTAAGTAAATATCATCATCTCTGACCGACGTGTAGGGGTGCGAGTGTCAACTGGTGACGAGAACTGCTGTTGAGGTCCCAACTCAGCAACGTAATCCGTGCTAAAGGAACTATGGCCCTCTGTATCCTCCTTTGGTCGGATTGCAGAAGATAGGGTGCTGTGACCCGAAGACAAATCAAAGTACCAGGGTACCAAAATGATGATCTGCCGGTATGTGAGAAATATCCTAGGGACAAAAGGTGGAATACACGAGTAATAACACTGAGGGAGGGATGACCCATTAAGAGAATGACTGAGGCCTCCAGTCACCACGTAATCCAAAGTTATCCAACACTCACAATATGTTACACTCGGAATGCACAAAATACACAGCCCCATATAAATATTAAAAGTAATGAAAATATTGAAAAGCAACTATATAAAAGCCAAGTACACTTACCATAAATTGATGTTCTAGTACTAGTACCTTAGTGATGCTCTTTGGACAGGACCCCATAAAATGTGACGGGAAAGTGTAGATGGTAATGCAGTCTTCACTTTGGCTGATGTTAATGCCTAGTCACATTTACAAAAAAAAAAGATCGACTGCTTGGCTCTTGTCATTGGTAAAGTAAGGGAAGACACGCAAAACACATAGTATGAACAATGAAACTTTATTTAACTTAAAAACAAATTATGCATAAGACAATTCCTTGGTTATGTACAGTGCAAATTAACAAGTCAAAAAAAATATAACATAAATATAAGAACTGTGGTAACGTTACTCTACAAGTAAAATAAAGACAGAAAAATGAATAACAGGTGCTGAGAATATAGCGCTAGCTGAGAACCTCCACCAATAAACAGAGCGTAAATCAGTTGGTTGTTTACAGCTTGAGAGCACAGGATATTCTAACTTCAATGACTGGTTCAGGCCCAGACATCGGCTAGGTAGAGGGCGCTGAGGTGCAGTGGTGCAGACGTCGATTCACCAATCAGAAGCAGGCAGGCTGGAAATGGTAGTTTGGTCATCGGCGACGAGGGAGGAGGGAGGGTGGAGAGCGAGTGTGATGATACGTTTGCTCCTGGCAAAACATATTTGACTCAGTATTTACTACACTTGCTTGTAGTATTTAGATGTTTTAGATGTACTGAAGTAGCTTTATGGTAGGAAAGAGCAGGCCTAATTTCTCTTGAAGGAGATTATTGTAACAATATATATATATATATACATATATATATATATATATATATATATATATATATATATATACTAGCTGTACCCGGCAACACGTTGCTGCGCCACAGCAACCTTCCCCTGTACCCTAGTCCTCTCCACCGTTCCCCCGCCCCTTGTTATCCCAACTATTTCCCCATCCCAATCCTTTTGTTCTCCCGACCATCCCCCTCTCCACCGTCCCCTCTTCCTCCCCACCTTTCCCCCCTCCTCTGTCCCCTCTTCTTTCCTACCATCCCCTATTCACCTGTCCCCTTGTCCTCCCCACCATTCTACATTCCCCCGTCCCCTCATCCCCACCATCCCCAACTCCCCCGTCCCATCGACTTCCCCACCATTACCCCCTTCTCTGTCCCCCTCTTCTTTCCCTCCATCCCTTACTCCCCAGTCCTCTTGTCTTCCCTACCATCCCCCACTCCCTCGTCCAATACATTCCCAAATGATCTGATGTTCCCATCAATGAAAAATAAGAAAAACAGTTAAAAAGACGAAATGAAAAAATGAATAAATAAAAAAATAAACTATACTCACGAAATGAACGGTATGGTAAACAACACAGCTCAATACCAACGCAATGTCACACAAAATAATTTTATCAAAATGAAAAGAAATTGAAATCTATGAAAATTCAATTTGTCAATGCATTCTGAAACATTAAAATGGAATCGTAACATAATTAGTATAGCGTGTGTTGCTCCTACGTACAACAGATGGCGCTCTTTTTAAAAAAAATCATGTTTTTACTTGTCACAGGTGTGGCATCTATATAGTAAGTATATAAAAACCCGCACATATTCGAATGCAACGTTGTGTCAAAATTTCAAAGCAATCAGTAAAGAACTTTCGGAGATTACAGCATTTGTTGCTCTTACGTACATCCGATGGCGCCGTTTTCAAAAGAAGCATGTTTTTTCCTGTCACAGGTGAGACATGTATATAGTACATATATAAAAACATGCACGTATTCGAATGGAGTGTAGTTTACAATTATTTTATACAATTTTACAATTTTATTTATATAAATATCACATATATATACTTACCTCACACACTGGCCGCTCCCATGTACCAAACACCTCACCCCCGGGCGACCTACGAGTGGGAGGGACCCCATCCCCACCACCCCCGGGCCACCTACGAGTGGGAGGGACCTCACCCCCGGCCCACCTACGAGTGGGGAGGGACCACACCCTCAGGCAACCTACGAGTGGGAGGAACCCCATCCCCACCCTGGAAGGGACCCCACCCCCACCCTCAGGACACCTACGAGAGGGAGGGACCACACCCCCGGGCCACCTACGAGTGGGAGGGACCCCACCCCCAAGCCACCTACGAGAGGGAGGGACCCCAGCCCCAGGCCACCTACGAGAGGGAGGGACCACACCCCCAGGCAACCTATGAGTGGGAGGGACCACACCCCCGGGCCACCTACGAGTGGGAGGGACCACACCCCCGGGCCACCTACGAGTGGGAGGGACCACACCCCCGGGCCACCTACGAGTGGGAGGGACCACACCCCCGGGACACCTACGAGTGGGAGGGACCCCACCCCCGGGACACCTACGAGTGGGAGGGACCACACCCCTGGGACACCTACGAGAGGGAGGGACCCCACCCCCGGGACACCTACGAGAGGGAGGGACCCCACCCCCGGGACACCTACGAGAGGGAGGGACCCCACCCCCGGGACACCTACGAGTGAGAGGGACCCCACCCCACCCCCAGGCCACCAACGAGTGGGAGGAACCCCACCCCACCCCCAGGCCACCAACGAGTGGGAGGGACCCCACCCCACCCCCAGGCCACCAACGAGTGGGAGGGACCCCACCCCACCCCCAGGCCACCTACGAGTGGGAGGGACCCCACCCCACCCCCGGGGCACCTACGAGTGGGAGGGACCCCACCCCACCCACAGGCCACCTACGAGTGAGAGGGACCCCACCCCACCCCCAGGCCACCTACAGGAGGGAGGGACCTCACCCCCGAGCCACCTACGAGTGGGAGGGACCCCACCCCACCCCACCCACGGGCCACCTACAGGAGGGAGGGACCCCACCCCCGGGACACCTACAAGAGGGAGGGACCCCACCCCCGGGACACCTACAAGAGGGATGGACCCCACCCCCGGGACACCTACAAGAGGGAGGGACCACACCTCAGTACTTGGACCCATCCTGTTTCTAATATATGTGAACGATCTTCCAGAGGGTATAGACTCATTCCTCTCAATGTTTGCTGATGATGCAAAAATTATGAGAAGATTCAAGACGGATGAAGATAGACAGAGACTACAGGATGAGCTGGATAAACTGGAGGAATGGTCTAGAAAATGGCTGCTAAAGTTCAACTCAGGAAAGTGTAAGGTGATGAAATTAGGCGAAGGGAGGAGGAGGCTGAACACAAGGTATCATCTGTGAGGGGAAATCCTGCAAGAGTCAAATAGAGAGAAAGATCTGGGGGTTGATATCACACCGAACCTGTCCCCAGAAGCCCACATCAAAAGAATATCATCAGCGGCATATGCTAGACTGGCCAACATAAGAACTGCCTTCAGAAACTTGTGTAAGGAATCTTTCAGAACCCTGTATACCACTTATGTAAGACCAATCCTGGAGTATGCAGCTCCAGCCTGGAGTCCATACCTAGTTAAACACAAGACAAAGTTTGAGAAGATTCAGCGGTATGCCACCAGGCTCGTCCCGGAATTGAGAGGATTGAGCTACGAGGAAAGGCTAAAGGAGCTGAACCTCACATCTCTGGAAAACAGAAGAGTAAGGGGAGACATGATAACCACCTACAAAATTCTCAGGGGAATTGACAGGGTGGACAAAGACAAACTCTTCAGCACGGGTGGAACACGAACAAGGGGACACAGGTGGAAACTTAGTACCCAGATGAGTCACAGAGACGTTAGAAAGAATTTTTTCAGTGTCAGAGTAGTTAATAAATGGAATGCACTAGGAAGTGATGTGGTGGAGGCAGACTCCATACACAGTTTCAAATGTAGATATGATAGAGCCCAGTAGGCTCAGGAATCTGTACACCTGTTGATTGACAGTTGAGAGGCGGGACCAAAGAGCACAATTAGGTGAGTACATTTAGGTGAGTACACCCCCGGGCCACCTACAAGAGGGAGGGACCCCACCCCCGGGCCACCTACGAGAGGGAGGGACCCCACTCCCGGGCCACCTACAAGAGGGAGGGACCCCACCCCCGGGCCACCTACGAGAGGGAGGGACCCCACCCCCGGGCCACCTACAAGAGGGAGGGACCCCACCCCCGGGCCACCTACGAGAGGGAGGGACCCCACCCCCGGGCCACCTACAAGAGGGAGGGACCCCACCCCCAGGCCACCTACGAGAGGGAGGGACCCCACCCCCCCACCCCCGGGCCACCTACGAGAGAGAGGGACCCCACCCCCGGGCCACCTACAAGAGGGAGGGACCCCACCCCCAGGCCACCTACGAGAGGGAGGGACCCCACCCCCCCACCCCCGGGCCACCTACGAGTGGGAGGGACCATACCCCCGGGCTCAGCTGTGAAGAACAGGTTCACGGGGCCCCGTACTGATGACATCGGCCTCATCACCTTTTATTGAGAATTTGGGAGTACAGTGTAAGTGGACGTAACAGGGGAACCTTAATGAGACGTGTCTGGGTGCTGTGATGGGGGTCACAGCGCCCCAGGGATGCCCCCGGGGTCACTGGAGATCTATTTGTCAATGTTAGCTAGTGGTTCACACTAACCTAAAGTTACTCACGTTTTGGGGAAGTCCCTTGTATATATGTAACCTTGTAGGATGTGAGGTGGAGGGTGGGGGGCTAACATGGGGTGTGGAGAGGGCCAGGCGGGGTGCATGCCCTCCTCATTCACTGTTAGCGGCGCCATGTCTTGATACACGATGTGCGTTTGTCTTCATATCCTTGAGCGCAACACATACATATCAATTTGCTACAAACTGTGCGCCTGTCTGCTGTTGCGGTCAGAAACACGCGCGCGCGAACGCGCCCACACACACACACACACACACACACACACACACACACACACACACACACACACACACACACACACACACACACACACACACACGCACGCACGCACGCACGCACGCACGCACGCACGCACGCACGCACGAACGCACGCACACACACACACACACACACACACACACACACACACACACACACACACACACACACACACACACACACACACACACACACACACACACACACACACACACACACACACACACACACACACACACAAACACGCACACTGCTGTCATAAATAGATATCTTGAGTGCCTCTCCCACTTCCTTCCTATCTCTCCCTCTAACCTCAGCATATACACACATATACACACCAAACCATACACGCTCTCTCTCTCTCTCTCTCTCTCTCTCTCTCTCTCTCTCTCTCTCTCTCTCTCTCTCTCTCTCTCTCTCTCTCTCTCTCTCTCTCTCTCTCTCTCTCTCTCTCTCTCTCTCTCTCTCTCTCTCTCTCTCTCTCTCTCACACACACCTCTCCAGCATCCCCTCCACACACACTCTGTCTGTGTGTGTGGGGGGTCTGGTAGCTGAGTGGACAGCGCGCGGGACTTAAAATCCTGAGACCCGGGTTCAATTCCTGGCGCCGGCAGACACAATTGGGCAGTTTCTTTCACCCGGATGCCCCTGTTACCTAGCAGTGAATAGGTACCTGGGAGTTAGACAGCTGTTACGGGCTGCTTCCTGGAGGTGTGTGTGTGTGTGTGTGTGTGTACTCACCTAGTTGTGTCTGCAGGATCGAGCATTGACTCTTGGATCCCGCCTTTCGAGCATCGGTTGTTTACAGCAATGACTCCTGTCCCATTTCCCTAAAATACCTGGTTTTAAAATTATGAATAGTATTTGCTTCCACAACCTGATCCTGAAGTGCATTCCATTTTCCCACTACTCTCACGCTAAAAGAAAACTTCCTAACATCTCTGTGACTCATCTGAGTTTCAAGCTTCCATCCATGTCCCATCGTTCTGTTGCTATTCCGTGTGAACATTTCGTCTATGTCCACTCTGTCAATCCCTCTGAGTATTTTATACGTTCCTATCATGTCCCCCCTCTCGCTTCTTCTTTCCAGTGTCGTAAGGCACAGTTCCCTCAGGCGCTCCTCATACCGCATCCTTCGTAGCTCTGGGACGAGTCTCGTTGCAAACCTCTGAACCTTTTCCAGTTTCATTATACGCTTCTTCAGATGGGGACCCCATGATGAGGCGGCATACTCTAAAACTGGCCTCACATAAGCAGTGTAAAGCGCCCTAAATGCCTCCTCACTTAGGTTTCTGAATGATGTTCTAACTTTTGCCAGTGTAGAGTACGCTTCTGTCGTTATCCTATTTATATGTGCCTCAGGAGATAGATTAGGTGTTACGTCCACACCCAGGTCTCTTTCGCGCGTCGTCACAGGTAGGCTGTTCCCCTTCATTGTGTACTGTCCCTTTGGTCTCCTATCTCCTAGTCCCATTTCCCTAACTTTACATTTGCTCGTGTTGAATTCCAGTTGCCATTTCTCTAACCATCTCTGCAACCTGTTCAGGTCCTCTTGGAGGATCCTGCAATCCTCATCTGTCACAACTCTTCTCATCAACTTTGCGTCATCCGCAAACATCGACATGTAGGACTCTACGCCTGTAAACATGTCGTTAACATATACAAGAAATAGAATTGGTCCCAGCACCGATCCTTGTGGTACTCCACTTGTTACTGTTCGCCAGTCCGACTTCTCGCCCCTTACCGTAACTCTTTGGCTTCTTCCTGTTAGGTAGTTCCTTATCCATGCTAGGACCTTTCCCACCACCCCCGCCTGCCTCTCGAGCTTGAACAGCAGTCTCATGTGCGGTACTGAATCAAAGGCTTTTTGGCAGTCAAGAAATATGCAGTCTGCCCAACCATCTCTGTCCTGTCTTATCCTCGTTATTTTATCATAGAATTCCAGAAGGTTTGTTAGGCGCGATTTCCCTGTCCAGAACCCATGTTGATGTTTGTTCACAAACCTAATGTTCTCCAGGTGTGCAACCAGTCGTAGCCTAATTATTCTTTCCAGTATTTTACAGGGGATGCTTGTCAGTGATACAGGTCTATAGTTAAGTGCCTCCTCCCTATCGCCTTTCTTGAAGATCGGCACAACATTTGCCTTCTTCCAGCAACTGGGCAATTCTCCTGACATAAGTGACTCATTAAAGAACATTGCCAGAGGCACGCTGAGGGCCTGTGCTGCTTCTTTTAGTATCCACGGTGATACTTGACTGGACCAACAGCTTTAATCGCATCAAGAGTTGTCAACTGTTTCATTACCTCCTCTGCTGTCACCTCTATATCTGATAGTCTTTCATCTAGGGTAACCCCTTCCAACAATGGGAGCTGCTCAGGCTCGGTAGTGAACACTCCATAGAAACTGGCATTCAGTGCCTCACTTCAGTGTGTGTGTGTGTGTGTGTGTGTATGTGTGTGTGTGTGTGTGTGTGTGTGTGTGTGTGTGTGTGTGTGTGTGTGTGTGTGTGTGTGTGTGTGTGTGTGTGTGTGTGTGTGTGTGTGTGTGTGTGTGTGTGTGTGTGTGTGTGTGTGTGTGTGTGTGTGTGTGTGTGTGTGTGTGTGTGTGTGTGTGTGTGTGTGTGTGTGTGAAAAATATATAGTTAGTAGTTAGTAACAGTTGATTGATTGACAGTTGAGAAACGGGCCGAAAGAGAAAAGCTCAACCACCGCAAGCACAAAGAGGTGAATACACACACACACACACACACACACACACACACACACACACACACACACACACACACACACACACACACACACACACACACACACACACACACACACACACACACACACACACACACACACACACACACACCCACACACACACACACACACACAGACAGTTAACAGGTTCATCCCGGCCCAAAGGGAAAAATCCGAGAAGCAACAGAAGAATCCATGGTATATCTTGAGGTTATCTTGAGATGATTTCGGGGCTTTTTTTTTAGTGTCCCCGCGGCCCGGTCCTTGACCAGGCCTCCACCCCCAGGAAGCAGCCCTGACAGCTGACTAACACCCAGGTACCTATTTTACTGCTAGGTAACAGGGGCATAGGGTGAAAGAAACTCTGCCCATTGTTTCTCGCCGGCGCCTAGGATCGAACCCAGGACCACAGGATCACAAGTCCAGCGTGCTGTCCGCTCGGCCGACCGGCTCCCGACTGGCTCCGGTATAATAGGGCATGTATGGAAGCGAAGAAACTGAACAAAAGGGGGTGGAGGAACTTCCGGAATAACAGAACACCAGAAAGCAGAGAGAGATACCAAAGAACCAGGGATGAGTACGTCAGGGTGAGAAGAGAAGCAGAGAAAAGTTTTGAAAATGATATAGCAAAAAAAGCCAAGACCGAACCAAAGCTACTCCACAGTCACATCAGAAGGAAAACAACAGTGAAAGAACAGGTATTGAAACTTCGAACAGGCGAGGACAGGTATACAGAGAATGACAGAGAGGTGTGTGAAGAACTCAACAAGAGGTTCCAGGAGGTCTTCACAATAGAACAAGGTGAGGTCACTGTGCTAGGAGAAAAAGAGGTAAACCAGGCGGCCTTGGAAGAGTTCGAAATTACGAGAGAGGAGGTCAAGAGACACCTGCTGGATCTGGATGTTAGAAAGGCTGTTGGTCCAGATGGGATCTCACCATGGATACAGAAAGAGTGTGCAGAGGCACTTTGCTTGCCACTTTCCATAGTGTATAGTAAGTCACTGGAGACGGGAGACCTACCAGAAATATGGAAGACGGCGAATGTGGTCCCAATATACAAAAAGGGCGACAGGCAAGAGGCACTGAACTACAGGCCAGTGTCCTTGACTTGTATACCATGCAAGGTGATGGAGAAGATCGTGAGAAAAAACCTGGTAACACATCTGGAGAGAAGGGACTTCGTGACAAATCGCCAACATGGGTTCAGGGAGGGTAAATCTTGCCTTACAGGCTTGATAGAATTCTACGATCAGGTGACAAAGATTAAGCAAGAAAGAGAGGGCTTGGTGGACTGTATTTTCTTGGATTGTCGGAAAGCCTTTGACACAGTACCGCATAAGAGGTTGGTACATAAGCTGGAGAGACAGGCAGGTGTAGCTGGTAAGGTGCTCCAGTGGATAAGGGAGTATCTAAGCAATAGGAAGCAGGGAGTTACGGTGAGGGCTGAGACCTCCGATTGGCGTGAAGTCACCAGTGGAGTCCCACAGGGCTCTGTACTCGATTCTATCTTGATTCTGACATATGCAAATGATCTCCCAGAGGGTATCGATTCATTTCTCTCAGTGTTTGCGGACGATGCTAAAATTATGAGAAGGATTAAAACAGAAGAGGACTGTTTGAGGCTTCAAGAAGACCTAGACAAGCTGAAGGAATGGTCGAACAAATGGTTGTTAGAGTTTAACCCAACCAAATGTAATGTAATGAAGATAGGTGTAGGGAGCAGGAGGCCAGATACAAGGTATCATCTGGGAGAGGAAATTCTTCAAGAGTCAGAGAAGGAAAAAGACCTGGGGGTTGATATCATGCCAGACCTGTCTCCTGCAGCACATATCAAGCGGATAACATCAGCGGCATATGCCAGGCTGACCAACATACGAACGGCATTCAGAAACTTGTGTAAAGAATCATTCAGAACTTTGTATACCACATATGTCAGGCCAATCCTGGAGTATGCAGCCCCAGCATGGAGTCCATATCTAGTCAAGGATAAGACTAAACTGGAAAAGGTTCAAAGGTTTGCCACCAGACTAGTACCCGAGCTGAGAGGTATGAGCTACGAAGAGAGACTACGGGAATTAAACCTCACTTTGCTGGAAGACAGAAGAGTTAGGGGGGGACATGATCACCACATTCAAGATTTTGAAGGGAATTGATAGGGTAGATAAAGACAGTCTATTTAACACAAGGGGAACACGCACAAGGGGACACAGGTGGAAACTGAGTGCCCAAATGAGCCACAGAGATATTAGAAAGAACTTTTTAGTGTCAGAGTGGTTGACAAATGGAATGCATTAGGAAGTAATGTGGTGGAGGCTGACTCCATACACAGTTTCAAGTGTAGATATGATAGAGCCCAATAGGCTCAGGAACCTGTACACCTGTTGATTGACGGTTGAGAGGCGGGACCAAAGAGCCAGAGCTCAACCCCCGCAAGCACAATTAGGTGAGTACAATTAGGTGAGTACACACATACACACAAAAAGTTCATTCAGAACCATTGACACAGCGTATGTAAGACCAATCCTGGAATATGAGACCCCAGCATGGAGCCCGTACCTTGTCAAGCACAAGACGAAGCTGGAAAAGGTTCAGAGGTATGCCACTAGGCTAGTCCCAGAACTAAGAGGCATGAGTTACGAGGAAAGGCTGCGGGAAATGCATCTCACGACACTGGATGACAGAAAAGTAAGAGGAGACATGATCGCTACCTACAAAATTCTCAGAGGAATTGACAGAGTAGATACGGATAAACTTCTTAACACGGGTGGTACGCTAACAAGGAGACACAGTTGGAAACTGAGTACCCAAATGATCCACAGGGACGCTAGAAAGAACTATTTCAGTGTCACAGTAGATAACAAGTGGAATGCATTAGGCAGTGATGTGGTGGAGGCTGACTCCATACACAGTTTCAAATGTTGATATGATAGAGCCCAGTAGGCTCAGGAATCTGTATACCAGTTGATTGACGGTTAAGAGGCGGGACCAAAAAGCCTGAGCTCAATCCCTTAAGCACAACTAGGTGAGTACAACTAGGTGAGGTGAGTACACAGATATAGTGCTGGGAATCGGTGTTGGGACCAATTCTATTGATAATATACATAAATGACATGTTTACAGGAGTAGAATCCTACATGTCGATGTTCGCGGATGACACAAAGTTGATGAAAAGAGTTGTGTCAGATGAGGATCCTCCAAGAGGAGCTGAACAGGTTGCAGAGATGGTCAGAAAAATGGCTACTGGAGTTCAACACGAGCAAATGTAAATTATGGAAATGGGATTAGGTGATAGGAGACTATAGGGACAGTACACGATGAAGGGGAACTGCCTACCTGTGATGACTCAACAAAGAGATCTGCGAGTGGACGTAACACCTAATCTAACTCCTGAGGCACGTATAAATAGGATATCAACAGCAGCGTACTCTACACTGGCAAAAGTTAGAACATCATTCAGAAACCTAAGTGAGAAGGCTTTTAGTGTGCTTTACACTGCCGACGGGAGGCCAATCTTAGAGTATGCCGCCCCATCATGGAGTCCCCCACCTGAAAAAACACATAAGGAATCTGGAAAAGGTTCAGAAATTTGCCCCAAGACTCGTCCCAGCGTTACGAGGGATGGGGGTATGAAGAGCACCTGAAGGAACTGAGCCTTATGATACTAGAAAAAAGAAGGGAGAGGGGGATATGATAGGAACGTATAAAATGCTCAGGGGAATTGACAAAGTAGAAATAGAAAAAATGTTCGTACGGAATATTGAAAGAACGAGGGGACATGTGTGTGAAAGCAGGAAACTCAGACGATTCACAGAGATGTTAATAAGTTTTATTTTACCATACGAGTAGTGGAAAAAAGGAATGCACTTAAGGAACATTTTGTGGAAGATGGAACATCTCTAATCATAATTTTAATACTAGATATGATAGGGAAATAGGGCCGGAGCCATTGCTGTAAACAACCGATGGCTCGAAAGGCGGGATCCAAGAGTCAATGCTCGATCCTGCAGGCGCAAATAGGTGAGTACACACACATTGGAATATGTATGACCACGCCCACCCTCTCTCATGGCCACACACACAGGTTGTATTATACACCCCTCTTCTACCAGGGGTCTGGTAGTTGAGTGGACAGCGCGTGGGACTCGTTTTCCTGTGGCCCGGGTGTGAGGACATGGTTCACCAGCTCACTTACAATAGTGCTCTTATGCCTGTGGGAGCCAGTACACTTGTTAAGTGCACTTGTTAAGTGGGCGGACTTAAGTTTGATAACCAGCAACCGAAACATCTAGTGTTTGGGCTCACGTGAGAGCCCCAGTCATCAGCAGTCCTTAAATGTTACCCTGGCCGAGGTGGCATGTCTGTGGACAGTGCTAGAGCTGATAGCATCATCTTGTATGGCATGAGGCGAGACTCGATTTTGCGCGGGAACAGCTAGGCCGCAAGCGTGGGTGAGCTGTGGGCCTCCCGCGCTCGCTAGTCACTTGAGCCGTTGTCATGGAAACAGCCGCCATCTTAGTAAACATCTTGAGCCGCCATGTTGGTTGGCCATCTTGGAGTTGCCCTAGGGGCTATGCTACACCGTCGCTGATTGGATGAGAGGGGTAGGCCGCTGTATGCCTTCCTCTCATTGGTTATTTCGAGAAGGACGCGGGAGTCGTCGGTGTGAGCATCATTCTGAACCCAGCTGCCACCTTGTCAAGACGCTCTCTGTACTCAATTCGGCCAAATTGAGGTATAGGGCGCCGTGGTGGCTGGACTACTCAACTGCTGATGCTTCCTGCTTCACGTACGACAGCGGTCGTCACAGAATCCGGCTGAAGTCGTCGCTTGGAGGGGTTTAAGACATTGTGTACAGTGGGTGAGGTACAGTGATCTGGGATCGTGGGGAATGTGCATACGAGCAGTAACGGACTCGTAGATCCCATACCAGTGTTGATAGACTTGCTAGTGCTCTGTAGCAGTCGATGGGAACAGGGAAATTCGTGTCAGTGTTAAGGCAAATTTCCCATGTTTGTGTGAGACGCTATCGTTGTGCGCATCACCTGGGTACGAACGCTACACTTCACCGGTGGGTTGAGGGTGTGAGCCGAGCCATGTGTTGAGTGGGAGGGGTTCTAGTGTGCGCCAATTTTTTCGAATAAATACCACGTAAGGTACTACCGCCGCCTATGCCACCCGGAGCGAGTCAGCCACCTATAGCGGGGTGCCTGATGTATGAGAATGGTGTGTAGCCGGCAGTGTGAATGAGTATGTACCTATGTGTGTATTTCTGGTGATCAATTAGTAGTCTCTAAAGCTTGAATTCGAGGTCAAGTGTTCTGTCACATTGTCACGCAACACCTGTTCAGGTGGAGTGGAGTGTGGGCGAGGAGATAATCACCTTTGTTTCATCTTGTCAGTCCAGAGGGACTTAAGTCTGGTGTACACAGACGTACAGTGTGTGTGTGTGTGGGTACACATGGGAACAGAGTATACATAGATTAGCCAAGGACTGAGAGGATGTCCATGTAATAATTATATTATTTCATTGTGGTAATCATTTTTGATCGTCCGTGGGACGGAGTGATATCATTTCCATGTGTGGTCTTGCAGGTGTGGAATTCCAACACTGAGCACCCAGGTATGTGTAATGCCAGTGATTCCTGGCAATGATTATTGTGGAGTGTACCACAGTGTGGTCTTAATTTCTTGTATTGTTCCAGGGCCGTGACAAGTGTGATTTATATTTATATATATATGTATTAACGTAATTTTGGTAGAATTTGGTGAGTGACGAGGCTGTCTGGAGAGACCGCCACCGCTCTATCAAGTAACGTAACTCTCGAGAGTGTTCATCGGCATGCGTGATCGATAAATCACTCACCCATGTGATTTAAGGAGTGTGAGCTCTCTTTAGTGTTCCCAATAACGTTTGATAGATGTAGGCTACATGTGTCAGCAGTAATTATATATATATATATATATATATATATATATATATATATATATATATATATAATCGTAGTGTCACGGTGCCCAGTGTTATTGTGTTATTTACTGTGTGGTGATTGAAATAGTTTGACCTATGTCCTAGGGGTTATTGAGAGCACTGGGGTCATTTGCAACAGTAAGTAAGTAAGTGTGTGCAGTATTCTCATATTTGGAAATTAGAGTACTTGCCGTGTGTGTTATTGCAAAGGGGTTGTTATTTGAGGGTGATTGTTGCTAGTGTTGAGCATCACCGTATGTGATTGTAGTTCAGTAAAAGTCATTGTGGGGCAGTGTTCTAGAGGGTTCATGTCCTGTAGGTTATTTTACTAAATTCTGCAGTATTGTCATTGCAACCGGATTGTAACGTAAATCACTGTGATTTGTTAGTGTGATTTGTCATTGTCGTGGGTGAACTCGGCTGTAGACGAGTACTTGGGTACACATATATTCTCCTGGTTATCTGGTAGGACATCGGAGTCCAGTATTCAGTGAGGTGATTGCGAGGCAATTAATATAACGTAACCAAGGGAACGCCCATTGCTTTAAGAGAATTTGTTCTTTGACAATTTGAGTAACGTAGAATACGTTTGGGTTAATTTACTTTCCTGCAAGCAGCTACGGTAGTCTCAAGGAGCCTAGCCATCAGCCAGATAAGAATTAGAGTATTATCTGTCGTAATTAACGGTCAGTGGGCTGGATAATTGACGTGTTTCAGGAAGTCAAAGTAATTAACCTCGATCCTTGTTTGATCGACTCACACAAAGGCTACATTGTTCCATTAACGTAACATCGTTATTTATCTGCCCGGAAGTACCGGCACTTGATTGACTCGTGGGAGGAGTAACGTCATTTTAGAATAACGTAAACGTGGTGCTAATTACTGTTATTAGCCACCTGAATTGGTCTGAGTATGGAAGGCTTAGACGGAATTCATACCTTAATGTAAATTGCTGAGCCAGTGTGAAAGGTTGCGTATTTTTAATTGTTTAATTATTGATCTTGAGGATAGTAATTAATGTGGGAACCGACCTGTGAGATTTATATTTATTTAATTTATATGAATTTATATTTACGTTAATTTATATACTTCGATAGCAATTTGTATAATGATAAGTGGACTGTATTTCTGCAATAATCTCGTAATCTCACAAATCGATCCTCTACACATTAGGGGGGGGGTTATATTAATTTAATTTATATATATGCAGCCAATCAAACTACAGTAATAGACTACATACATTGAAGAGGTTCCTTATCTTATAGTACAGCAGGCCTTAGTCCACCAGGTATAACCAGGATGTAGACACCACATTTTCCCTCTTTGAGGTAGCTTCCATCACCCTGGTAACTGATGCACAAAGCATGCTTCCTCGTCTTGACCTGTCAAAAGGGCGCTAGCTGTGAAGCCAGAAACCTAGTATATGACAAGCTATATCAGAGAAAACACTGTACATGGAACCATGAAGACCTGGCTTAATTACCTTTAGTATGAGGCGATCTGGCGCTCTAACCGGGTCACCCTATCCAATGACATTAATGGCCACTAATGATAGATAAATGGGTTTCGGTAGAACACTTAACTTGAATTTGTTGACAGCGTGTTGAAGATGGTACACCTTTGGTTTCCATAACACTACGTCCAAGTAAAATTAACAGGAGCCGAATTTGCTCCCGTGAGCCTCTGGTCTTAGTATCAACAATGGCTGCTCCCTCACCACTCCCTGACGCCTGGCTTACATTGTCCAGATGACAGAAAGTGATAGAAGGGTCACATTTACTCTATTTTGATATTGATAATTAAGTTAATTTATATGAGATGTTTTTCTGATGGTAAAGTCCAAAGACTAATGTATTTAAGAATAATTCCCACCATAATAGGTGGTGAATTTAAAATAGTATGTGGTAATGATATTCCGTTTTCTATAGACGGTAATTCCACTACAAGTTACGTTTTCTATGGGTAACTTGTTTATACAACAGCTATTATCTGTCTGTATGATATTAAATGGTGTCGGATTTTCCGACATAATTCCCCAGGGGCTGCTCACGGGTCGAAGTCCTAATTAGAACAGACGAACACCGATACTCCTCCTTCGAATTATTAGATTAAATTGATGTTAGTAGTTAGTAATCACACATTTGTGTGTCTGTTCGTACAGGACGGATGTCCCGTACTAGAGTTGCAGGGGTTAGAAGTCTAATGCGATTTCAATTCCCTGTCAACTCTTGAAAGGCTAATATTCAAGCCTAATTACATATTATTTAACCCAGAAGACTGAATGTGATCAAGTACTACAGTCAAGTATGATTCAGGGACTGCAGTGAGATCAGTGACATTAGATATAACTTGAAGTTTGTTCAGGTAACTGGTCACTGATATATAAACACTGAGACCCATGGAATACATCTTGATTAAATAATAAATGTATCAAATCAGTCATCAGCTTTATTGGGGTTTAATTTAGTTAATTGATTCAGAAGATTGAATAGCTCATCATTAAAGTAAAGTATGGTTCTGAGACTGCAGTGGGTTCAGTGACATTGGTCGCAGTGACTTGTAGCTGTTTTAGGCTACTGTTCACTGATTTGCCACTGAGGCCTCATGAACTCATCTTCAGCTTTAAATGATGATACTAACATCAACCTCTGTTGGTATAGTCAGCTGTAATCTCCTTAGTATAATGCTACTGGAGAAATATAATCAGCTGACAAATTTAGATTTCTACTGGTATTGTTTATCTGCAGGCATAGGTCTCCTCAGGCTTGATACTGGGCCTGAGAGTAATTTACCTCCTGCAGACTTTAACATGGTTATGCCCTGATATTTAGTAGGGCTACCGATGAATCGGTGACAATAGTCTGTCCCTACTAGGAGACCGAAGTCGGTGAGGTGATCAGACTTAATATTATCTGCCAATTTTATTCCTCTATTTCTCAGGAATTTGGCTGTTGCTCTCAGACCTTGAACTTGTAGGTCTACTGGTATTTTGTCCACCACAATGGCTTGTACTCGACAGACGTACCTGCCTAAACGTACTGATGGTTGTACCACCTGGTAGACTTGAGGTCCTGCATCTGTTACAAACCCTGAGATGTTGAATGACATCTGGGCTACAGGCCTTAATTGTAGTTCATCTGCCAGCTTTTTAGTGGCATATGTTCTCTGGGATCCTTGGTCAAACAACCCACGGGTATGGACCTTGGCCCTCTTATTCTGGATGGTAATTTGGGCAGTAGGCAAAGTCGTATTACCTTTAGACTTTGCCGATTGGACACTCTTCGTTTGTTGCACCTTGCAGTACTGTACTGTGGTGGGAATGCTATCTTTCACCTTGAGTCTTCAATACGTTAATTTCGTATATTTGCACGGTGCTGCATGGTGCCTACCTCTTCTACACCTGTTGCAGGTGTTGAATTGGGTATCACAATAGTCTATGTTGTGTGACTTGAGACACCTTGAACATCTCCCTAATTCCTGGAGTCGCTCCATACGAGTGTCTCTGGTTGGATAATTAGCACAACAGTATGTTGAATGTTTCCTTTTGCAGAACATACATGTCCCCCAGCCTACTGCACGTTTGGAAGTTACCGGTTTGGGTGAACTAGTAACAGTAGGCTTGGAGGATGCTGCTGCATTGTCAGATTTTCTGCAACTTGATGTTTGAGTAATTGGTTGATGTTTATTTGGGGTAGTTGTTTTACCCTTTAATTGACTATTTTCTATTACTGAAGGCTTGCAAGAGGCTTTAACTTCCTCATTTGAACGTCGTTTGTTTATGATGGAATGTAAACCTTCAGTGATGTTCTGTACTGTCAGGATGGTGTTATGTTGATGTGCATATAATTCATCTAGTATGTCGCTGGACAATTTTCGTTGAAGGACTACTTTGATCATCCATTCACTAGTAGTTATATCAACCTTAAGACTGAATGTTCTTAGTAGTGACTCAAACTCCATGCTGAAGGATTGTAATGAGTCAGCAGTCTGATCAGGTTGAGGTAAATCCAGTAATTGTAGTACTAGATGTATGACAGTTTTCTCATTGCCAGCATTATCCCTAGGAAGCTGGACTGGGAAATTAGTGCTGTCGCTATTTTCATTTACATTTTCTACTACTGGTTCAGCTTCACCTCTAGTTTGGAGGCATGTTAACTTAGTAGCCTCAGGTATTGGGTTTTCAGAATCCACAGAGACTGTGGAGAAATTGTCTGAGAACTGCTTAATTTCTGGTGGTATAATATTGGGTGAAGCTGTAGTGGGTGAAACATTACTGGGTGAAGCTGTAGTGGGTGAAACATTACTGGGTGAAGCTGTAGTGGGTGAAACATTACTGGGTGAAGCTTTATCCTTGTTGATTAAAGGATCTAATCTGGCTTGACATTTATTCTCAAAAAGATCCAGATCATCCATAACATTATCTACTTTATTTGATGTACTTGCTATTTGTTCTGATTCAATTATCCTGTGTAAATGTTCCAACCTGGCTTGAGTTTCTTCTTCATATTGTGCTAGGTCAGACAGGAATGGTTCCACATCTTCAACTACTACGTCATCGTGGACTTGATTTTGGTAAGATTTCCTATTTGCTTTCAATATATGCAATTGGGTTTGAATCTGTAACAGTGGTATTTTCAACCGACGATAATTAATTACAGGTTCATATAACAACTGTTCATATTGGTTGAGATCGCTTGTCAGTTGACGTTTGCTTGCTACTAAAGCACGCTTTGCTTTCTGTGGATTAGTCATGGTGACTTGTTAATTGGGCACCACTGGCTCATAAATTGTGAGCAAGTACTGATGGTAGCCTAGGGAAAAATTCTGCACTCACTAGGCAATAATCCTACCTCTACTAGAGGTTAGCACTTAAAATTAATACACATTATATATATACAATCATACACACTAATGATTTGAGTGATAAACCAGTGTCATTGGAAGTACCTTTAGGTTAGCTCTTCTATATCACCCTAGGATGGAATTGACACTAATTAATCACTCAAAGGTGTAATGATCATAAGTAAATTATTATATATACAACTCAACTCGAGTTGATAATAATTACACCCAAAATAGGGTCTGGACCATTAATGGTGTTAGGTTGTTGAATATAGTACAAGTGACTATGGTAAAATGGGAATAGGATGAACAATAATAGTTCAACTAGTCAATGTTAATATCCTACCCTGTTGTGGGTTGGCAATTAGTAAATATTATACTGTGATCACTAGTGCAATATATATTAAATAATTCTCTATTTTGGAGAAATAATATACACAATTATTGATAATAGCCTCTTAATTGCCTCTATAAAACTAATAATATTATCTAGAAGTATTAAATATTATTAGTGACCTCGCGAAATAAACTCAACAAAATTCGTAGATAATCTCTCGCGAAATTTAACACCACGAAATCTGTGAACAATCTCGCGACAGAGCTACTAATTTGGCTGGCTTCAATATTAGCGCTGTCATTTCACAGAATAACATGCCACCAAATATCTGTGGGTGTGCATGAAACCGCTGACTAAGGCTGATCTGAACTGAGCGGGGCTCATGAACTCGCACGAGTCAACGCCGCCGTCTATGACTGCTGGCTTTGTTTAAATCACACTGCACTAGTTATTTAATGAATCCACTGGTTAACTGGTTCATCCGGTACTAAGATGACCAAATGTGGGTTCAAAGGACCGAATAATCCGGTTCGAAGGACCAAATAATGTGGGAACCGACCTGTGAGATTTATATTTATTTAATTTATATGAATTTTTGTTTACGTTAATTTATATACTTCGATAGCAATTTGTATAATGATAAGTGGACTGTATTTCTGCAATAATCTCTTAATCTCACAAATCGATCCTCTACACATTAGGGGGGGGTTTATATTAATTTAATTTATATATATGCAGCGAATCAAACTACAGTAATAGACTACATACATTGAAGAGGTTCCTTATCTTATAGTACAGCAGGCCTTAGTCCACCAGGTATAACCAGGATGTAGACACCACATTTTCCCTCTTTGAGGTAGCTTCCATCACCCTGGTAACTGATGCACAAAGCATGCTTCCTCGTCTTGACCTGTCAAAAGGGCGCTAGCTGTGAAGCCAGAAACCTAGTATATGACAAGCTATATCAGAGAAAACACTGTACATGGAACTATGAAGAACTGACTTAATTACCTTTAGTATGAGGCGATCTGGCGCTCTAACCGGGTCACCCTATCCAATGACATTAATGGCCACTAATGATAGATAAATGGGTTTCGGTAGAACACTTAACTTGAATTTGTTGACAGCGTGTTGAAGATGGTACACCTTTGGTTTCCATAACACTACGTCCAAGTAAAATTAACAGGAGCCGAATTTGCTCCCGTGAGCCTCTGGTCTTAGTATCAACAATGGCTGCTCCCTCACCACTCCCTGACGCCTAGCTTACATTGTCCAGATGACAGAAAGTGATAGAAGGGTCACATTTACTCTATTTTGATATTGATAATTAAGTTAATTTATATGAGATGTTTTTCTGATGGTAAAGTCCAAAGACTAATGTATTTAAGAATAATTCCCACCATAATAGGTGGTGAATTTAAAATAGTATGTGGTAATGATATTCCGTTTTCTATAGACGGTAATTCCACTACAAGTTACGTTTTCTATGGGTAACTTGTTTATACAACAGCTATTATCTGTCTGTATGATATTAAATGGTGTCGGATTTTCCGACAATTAATTACTCTAAAGGTAATCACGAGTGATTACCGTTCTCTTAGCACTTTGGACATTGTAAATCAGAGTTTACGATCGCTGAGTGATTAGTAACCGATTAACGTAAATTAACATAACTAGTAAAGAGATTAATCAGCTGTCTGGTAGTACAGGGATTAATGGGATTTTGTCACTGAATGCTCGACAGGTAGAATGTTGTGTAATTTCCGCGTTACTAGTGACAGTTGTAAGTTTTATTAATTTAACGTAAATGTTATTGTGCTATTAACGTAAATCAATTGTTATTGATTGTTGATCGTCCGTGGGACGGAGTGTTGACGTAAGGATTAATTTGAGGAAGGGTTGCTGGAGTTGCCAGTGAACCCATTAGTTATTGTTGTCATTGAAAGACTACTGATTTGATTGCATTGCAACCGCCATTGTAGGTGTAGGCTGCACTGAGGCGTAGAACAGTTAGGAGGTTACTGGAGACGTGTTTCAGAACCTACTGTGTCATTAGTTGTAATTGTGATTATAGATCTGTTAGTTCTTGTTTCTTGTTGATTCCTCTGTGGTCACGCTTATGTTCGAGTTAGTTCATTATGCAGTCCGAGGGGCTGGTGTCTAGCTGTCATTGATAGTGTCACAGGAAGGATTTCGAGTAACGTCATTGACATTTCTTTTTGTTTTGTTGTAGTAGTTAGTACTTTATTGAATAAACTAAGTTGTTATGGTTAACACTGTCTTTTCGTTACACCCCACACATTATTATTGTTATGCAAGTGTTCTTCACACTCGACTAATAAAATTGAGACTAATTCTGAGCTTTGGATCAAATATACGGCACCACACAACAATAAATTATTGTTGTGAGAGCCCTTGACCTACTCGTTAGATTCGCTTCGGCGAATGGCGAAGGTCGGCGGCCTAGTGGAGGGGATTTCAATTTTCATTGGGGTCTCAGCGTTTGCTCGCGCCTAGTCAATTGTTCATGCATGGTCCCAAAGTGAGGAATGAGCTGTTTACTACACTGGTGTGTTAGCTAAGCAAGTCTTTCCTCAGGCGACCTAATTGAATATCACGACAGGAATAAAGGTTAAAGAATAAAGAAAATTCTTAGAAATTTTCCGAGCTAAAATTCCTTATACCAATTACAATTTATTCCACAAATCCACATCATAAAACTCTCACACCGGGTTCGATTCCCGGTGCTGGCAGAGTCAAATGGGCAGAGTTTCTTTCACCCTGATGTACCTGTTACCTAGCAATAAATAGGTACCTGGGAGTTCAACAGCTATTACGGGGTGCTTCCTGTGTGTGTATGTGTGTGTGTGTGTGTGTGTGTGTGTGTGTGTGTGTGTGTGTGTGTATTCACTTAGTTGTATTCACATAGTTGTTATTGTGGGGATTGAGCTCTGCTCTTTTGGCCCGCCTCTCAACTGTCAATCAACTGTAACTAACTACTAACTAACTTTTTTTTTCACCACACACACAACCTCAGGAAGCAGCTCCGTAACAGCTGTCTAACTCCAAGGTATCTATTTACTGCTAGGTAACAGTGGCATCAGGGGTGAAAGAAACTTTGCCCATTTGTTTCTGCCTGGTCAGGGAATCAAACCCGGGCCTCAAAATTACGAGTCCTGTGCGCTGTCCGCTCAGCTATCCAGAAGTGTGTGTGTGTGTAAAAAAAAAAAAAAAACTTGTTTGTAGTTAGTAACAGTTGATTGACAGTTGAGAGGCGGCAGAAAGAGCAGAGTTCTATCCCCTCAAGCACAACTAGGTGAGTACATAAGACCTTCACCATTAAGCGCCCTGGAATGACTATTTTCTGTATAATATATATACTCCCGCTTCTATTGTTGTCTATTGACTCTATTGTATTCAGAGATCTGTTATTGCTATTTCTCTATCCTTGTTAAAAACTAATATTTCTATCAGTAAGCTCATGTATTAGCTTTTTTAAGCGTATTTACTAAAAATCTGACAGTTAAGTAATTATTTACTGGTATTTTGTATGTATTTTTAAGCCGCCGTCAACAGCTCAATACATATGGCGATACTAAGTGAGTTACCAACTAGCACTTTGTTTTCGTTTTATTATGCTTTCAAATCATAAAAGTTAATCAGATTAATAATATACAATAAAATGTTTGCAGGCAGCAAGTCGTATAATTACAAGGGATGTGGTTGGCCTTCATGTCGCTGCTTTTTATCGGGAAAATATAAATGTTCAATTTACATATTTGAGACTTAACTCTCCTGCTTCCGGTGGTAGTTGTTTGGTGATTACATTTGATCTCAAATGCACATACAAATTACCTTGACGTTCTCTATATATATAATTATTTTTAATGAGATACTGTATAAATTTTAAAATAATTACAAATTAAAATTAAACTTTCCTGATTGCCTAATTACAAAGATATATAAAAAATATTAGTTATATAATTAAAACCAAACTTCCAGCTCGTTCCAAAGAGAACTAAGAATGTTTTTATTCAGTAACATTCTTACAAGACACGCTCATCTAATATAATACAGTCTCCGTGGTGTAGTGGTAAGACACTCGCCTGGCGTTCCGCGAGCGCTATGTCATGGGTTCGTATCCTGGCCGGGGAGGATTTACTGGGCGCAATTCCTTAACTGTAGCCTCTGTTTAACGCAACAGTAAAATGTGTTCTTGGATGAAAAAACGATTCTTCGCGGCAGGGGATCGTATTCCAGGGACCTGCCCGAAACGCTACGCGTACTAGTGGCTGTACATGAATGTAACAACTCTTGTATATATCTAAAAAAAAAAAAAAAAAAAAATATAAATTAAAAATATTTTTCTAATTTGTGTTTTGTTTTAAATGACTGTTGTAGCAGTCATTTAAGTGTACTTGTGCTAGAACAGGGAAATATCAAGAAATATGAATATACAAACACATTTACATGACATTATGAGGAAAGGGGAGTACCTGACTTACCGGTGTATATACCCTGAGAGTTTACCTTAGTATGGACTATGTTGAGGACTGAGGTATACCTGATGGCTGATCAGTAAGAACTTGTGGTGGTCTTAACAACCCTTCACAACTGTACAGGTACACAGCTCACCACCTGCCCCATCCTTAGCGGGGCCGCTGACGTCTCTCCCGTCTCTTACCCTCGTGCTGGCGTTTAGTTTAAATGAAATACCTTCTGGTGGGCAACACTGTATGAATCTGACTATGGTAGACCTGGTGGTGATGGTGGTGGTGGTGGTGGTGGTGGTGATGGTGGTGGTGGTGGTGGTGGTGGTGGTGGTGGTGATGGTGGTGGTGGTGATGGTGGTGGTGGTGATGGTGGTGGTGATGGTAGTGGTGGTGGTGATGGTGGTGGTGGTGGTGGTGGTGATGGTGGTGGTGATTGTTACGGACCCGAGTCCAGCGTCCTAGCATGGAGCGGTGACGACAAAGCCATCTGTGGGTCAGCTCCCGAAACTCCTTCCAAATGGACGGACGACGC
>NC_091178.1:21839130-21969130 GCF_040958095.1 Procambarus clarkii
GTTGTGGTGGTGGTGGTGGTGGTGATGGTGGTGGTGGTGGCAGGATGTGTAGTGCTTGAGCGTCACTATAGTTGAGCACGGTGGTGGTGGTGGTGGCAGGATGTGTAGTGCTTGAGCGCGAGTGGCTCTCATCCCCCATACCCAGAGAATGTGGGTCTTATTGATCTTAGAGAATAAGGCTGTTGATCTGTTCTGTTGATCTAGCCCCCAGAGTGTTCCAAGTGGCGTTGGCTTGGCACTGCCCAACCACTTGGGCTAGATGGTAGAGTGACGGTCTCGCTTCATGCAGGTCGGCGTTCAATCCCCGACCGTCCAAGTAGTTGGCTAGTATTCCACAAGTCCCGTCCCAAATCCTTATCCTGGCCCCTTCCCAGTGCAATATAGTCGTGATGGCTTGGCGCTCTTCCTTTATAGTTCCCTTCCCTTCCAAGTGCTCTGTCCTCAGCAAACTTAAATGAACCCCCAGAAAACCTGCCATTGAGAACTTATTTTGGATTCCCTTGAAGAACCTGTGCAGCACTCCGCTCCAGAGAACCCCATCAGGTAATTTCTTCCCAGAGAACTTACAGAGGAGTTCCTCCCAGCAGACCCATCGACCACCGCCTCCCAAGATAACTTATCGTGCACCCAAATTCAACTTTTGCAAATGCTGGAAAAAATATATATAAAAATAAATAAATCGAAGCGTCTGAGACGTTACTCGCTCACGGTAAATTACTTCATCTTAGTTTTTTTCACATTTTCTTTCATTATAAGATATGAAATTTACTCATATTGATATGAAGAGTTGAGATGCCAACCTTGAGCAAACACGTTGGTATTCTAATGTGTTTATTATTTATAACTGAAGCTAAACTGGATAGGTTATTGTGATCAATATAACTGTTAATCATGCCATGATAGACAAATATCTGTATCTATAAAGGGAATGTCTGTTAGATTGTTTGTCTGTTCGAGGGTGGAGGTGCCATGCTTGGCGGTAGTCTCACTAAATTTTACAGGGTGACTGGTGGCTGTTTTGGGGCGGTCATAGGCGGGTCGGGGTCGATCCTCATTCCCACCTTGGAGAAGATGGCTATTTATACCAATTTTCAATTTCGTTAATTAATACCAGACTTTATCCTCACAAGCATTCATATAGCAAATCATTTTCAACGTGAATAAATGTAAATTTGTCTTGCACAGTTTATTTATGGATGAAGAGTGTGTAGAAAAAGTGGTGCAGTGATGAAGGGAAAGTGCAGGAAAGGTGGTGATGGATAGGGAAGAAGGATGAAGGGTAAGTAGGGTGGTAGAGGATGGATAAGGTAGTGAGGGATAGGGAAGGTGGTGAAGGAGGGGGGGAAAGTGGCAAGGAGTAAGGAAGGTGATGAAGGGTACAGAAGGTGGTGAAGGAAAGGTGACGATGATAGTTGTAGAGTTGGTGTACTGTACTCCGGCAGTGCCCAGGTGGTGAAAATGATTACAGTGATGAAGACAGTTTGTAGTGACGATGATTACAGTGCAAGGGATGGTAGTGCATGATGTTGATGGCTGCAATGACGAAGACTGTGTAGTTAGCATAGATATAGATATGGCGATAATGGTAGAGTAGTGATGATGGTTACTGTGACGAAGGTCGTCACACCCAGCCGGGTCACTGTAACAGGTCCTGCCAGGAGCACGAACACTTCATTAGGTTGTGGTGTGTGAAAGAAACACTACAACAGGTCGTGATGTGTGGAAGAAACACTACAACAGGTTGTGACTGGTGGTTATGTTACAGCAGGTTGTGACAGGTGGTGGAGATGTTACAACAGGTTGTGACAGGTGGTGGAGATGTTACAACAGGTTGTGACTGGTGGTGGAGATGTTACAGCAGGTTGTGACTGGTGGTGGAGATGTTACAGCAGGTTATGACTGGTGGTGGAGATGTTACAGCAGGTTGTGACTTGTGGTGGAGATGTTACAGCAGGTTGTGACTGGTGGTGGTGATGTTACAGCAGGTTGGGACTGGTGGTGGAGATGTTACAGCAGGTTGTGACAGGTGGTGGTGATGTTACAGCAGGTTGTGACAGGTGGTGGAGATGTTACAGCAGGTTGTGACAGGTGGGGGAGATGTTACAACAGGTTGTGACTGGTGGTGGAGATGTTACAACAGGTTGTGACTGGTGGTGGAGATGTTACAGCAGGTTGTGACTGGTGGTGGAGATGTTACAACAGGTTGTGACTGGTGGTGGAGATGTTACAGCAGGTTGTGACTTGTGGTGGAGATGTTACAGCAGGTTGTGACAGGTGGTGGTGATGTTACAGCAGGTTGTGACAGGTGGTGGAGATGTTACAACAGGTTGTGACTGGTGGTGGAGATGTTACAACAGGTTGTGACTGGTGGTGGAGATGTTACAGCAGGTTGTGACTTGTGGTGGAGATGTTACAGCAGGTTGTGACAGGTGGTGGTGATGTTACAGCAGGTTGTGACAGGTGGTGGAGATGTTACAGCAGGTTGTGACTGGTGGTGGAGATGTTACAGCAGGTTGTGACTGGTGGTGGAGATGTTACAGCAGGTTGTGACTGGTGGTGGAGATGTTACAGCAGGTTGTGACTGGTGGTGGTGATGTTACAGCAGGTTGTGACAAATTGTGGAGATGTTACAGCAGGTTGTGACAGGTGGTCATGTTACAGCAGGTTGTGACAGGTGGTGGAGATGTTACAGCAGGTTGTGACTGGTGGTGGAGATGTTACAGCAGGTTGTGACAGGTGGTGGTGATGTTACAGCAGGTTGTGACAGGTGGTGGAGATGTTACAGCAGGTTGTGACTGGTGGTGGTGATGTTACAGCAGGTTGTGACTGGTGGTGGAGATGTTACAGCAGGTTGTGACAGGTGGTGGTGATGTTACAGCAGGTTGTGACTGGTGGTGGTGATGTTACAACAGGTTGTGACAGGTGGTGGAGATGTTACAGCAGGTTGTGACTGGTGGTGGAGATGTTACAGCAGGTTGTGACAGGTGGTGGAGATGTTACAGCAGGTTGTGACTGGTGGTGGTGATGTTACAGCAGGTTGTGACAGGTGGTGGAGATGTTACAGCAGGTTGTGACAGGTGGTGGAGATGTTACAGCAGGTTGTGACAGATGGTGGAGATGTTACAGCAGGTTGTGACTGATGGTGGTGATGTTACAGCAGGTTGTGACAGGTGGTGATGTTACAGCAGGTTGTTACAGGTGGTGGAGATGTTACAGCAGGTTGTGACAGGTGGTGGAGATGTTACAGCAGGTTGTGACTGGTGGTGGTGAAGTTACAGCAGGTTGTGACAGGTGGTGATGTTACAGCAGGTTGTGACTGGTGGTGGAGATGTTACAGCAGGTTGTGACAGGTGGTGATGTTACAGCAGGTTGTGACAGGTGGTGATGTTACAGCAGGTTGTGACAGGTGGTGGAGATGTTACAGCAGGTTGTGACTGGTGGTGGAGATGTTAGAGCAGGTTGTGACAGGTGGTGATATTACAGCAGGTTGTGACTGGTGGTAGAAATGTTACAGCAGGTTGTGACAGGTGGTGGAGATGTTACAGCAGGTTGTGACAGATGGTGGAGATGTTACAGCAGGTTGTGACTGATGGTGGAGATGTTACAGCAGGTTGTGACTGGTGGTGGAGATGTTACAGCAGGTTGTGACTGGTGGTGGAGATGTTACAGCAGGTTGTGACAGGTGGTGATGTTACAGCAGGTTGTGATAGGTGTGTGATGTTACAGCAGGTTGTGACAGGTGGTGATGTTACAGCAGGTTGTGACAGGTGGTGGAGATGTTACAGCTGGTTG
The DNA here is from genome assembly GCF_040958095.1 of Procambarus clarkii. Lineage (NCBI taxonomy): Eukaryota > Metazoa > Arthropoda > Malacostraca > Decapoda > Cambaridae > Procambarus > Procambarus clarkii. Next base: position 21,842,923 of record NC_091178.1, read on the forward strand.
TGACTGGTGGTGGAGATGTTAGAGCAGGTTGTGACTGGTGGTGGTGATGTTACAGCAGGTTGTGACAGGTGGTGGAGATGTTACAGCTGGTTGTGACTGGTGGTTGAGATGTTAGAGCAGGTTATGACTGGTGGTGGTGATGTTACAGCAGGTTGTGACAGGTGGTGGAGATGTTACAGCAGGTTGTGACAGGTGGTGGAGATGTTACAGCAGGTTGTGACAGGTGGTGGAGATGTTACAGCAGGTTGTGACAGGTGGTGATGTTACAGCACCTTGTGACTGGTGGTGGAGATGTTACAGCAGGTTGTGACAGGTGGTGGAGATGTTACAGCAGGTTGTGACTGGTGGTGGAGATGTTACAGCAGGTTGTGACAAGTGGTGGAGATGTTACAGCAGGTTGTGACTGGTGAGGGAGATGTTACAGCAGGTTGTGACAGGTGGTGGAGATGTTACAGCAGGTTGTGACAGGTGGTGGTGATGTTACAGCAGGTTGTGACAGGTGGTGATGTTACAGCAGGTTGTGACAGGTGGTGGAGATGTTACTGCAGGTTGTGACTGGTGGTGGTGATGTTACAGCAGGTTGTGACAGGTGGTGATGTTACAGCAGGTTGTGACTGGTGGTGGAGACGATACAGTAGGTTGTGACTGGTGGTGGAGATGTTACAGCAGGTTGTGACAGGTGGTGATGTTACAGCAGGTTGTAACAGGTAGTGATTTTACAGCAGGTTGTAACAGGTGGTGGAGATGTTACAGCAGGTTGTGACTGGTGGTGATGTTAGAGCAGGTTATGACTGGTGGTGGTGATGTTACAGCAGGTTGTGACAGGTGGTGGAGATGTTACAGCAGGTTGTGACTGGTGGTGGAGATGTTACAGCAGGTTGTGACAGGTGGTGGAGATGTTACAGCAGGTTGTGACAGGTGGTGGTGATGTTACAGCAGGTTGTGACAGGTGGTGATGTTACAGCAGGTTGTGACAGGTGGTGGAGATGTTACAGCAGGTTGTGACAGGTGGTGGAGATGTTACAGCAGGTTGTGACAGGTGGTGATGTTACAGCAGGTTGTGACAGGTGGTGATGTTACAGCAGGTTGTGACAGGTGGTGGAGATGTTACAGCAGGTTATGACTGGTGGTGGTGATGTTACAGCAGGTTGTGACAGGTGGTGGAGATGTTACAGCAGGTTATGACTGGTGGTGGTGATGTTACAGCAGGTTGTGACAGGTGGTGGAGATGTTACAGCAGGTTGTGACAGGTGGTGGAGATGTTACAGCAGGTTGTGACTGGTGGTGGAGATGTTACAGCAGGTTGTGACAAGTGGTGGAGATGTTACAGCAGGTTGTGACTGGTGGGGGAGATGTTACAGCAGGTTGTGACAGGTGGTGGAGATGTTACAGCAGGTTGTGACAGGTGGTGGTGATGTTACAGCAGGTTGTGACAGGTGGTGATGTTACAGCAGGTTGTGACAGGTGGTGGAGATGTTACAGCAGGTTGTGACAGGTGGTGGAGATGTTACAGCAGGTTATGACTGGTGGTGGAGATGTTACAGCAGGTTGTGACAGGTGGTGGAGATGTTACAGCAGGTTGTGACAGATGGTGGAGATGTTACAGCAGGTTGTGACTGATGGTGGTGATGTTACAGCAGGTTGTGACAGGTGGTGATGTTACAGCAGGTTGTGACAGGTGTGTGATGTTACAGCAGGTTGTGACAGGTGGTGATGTTACAGCAGGTTGTGACAGGTGGTGGAGATGTTACAGCTGGTTGTGACTGGTGGTGGAGATGTTAGAGCAGGTTGTGACTGGTGGTGGTGATGTTACAGCAGGTTGTGACAGGTGGTGGAGATGTTACAGCTGGTTGTGACTGGTGGTTGAGATGTTAGAGCAGGTTATGACTGGTGGTGGTGATGTTACAGCAGGTTGTGACAGGTGGTGGAGATGTTACAGCAGGTTGTGACAGGTGGTGGAGATGTTACAGCAGGTTGTGACAGGTGGTGATGTTACAGCACCTTGTGACTGGTGGTGGAGATGTTACAGCAGGTTGTGACAGGTGGTGGAGATGTTACAGCAGGTTGTGACTGGTGGTGGAGATGTTACAGCAGGTTGTGACAAGTGGTGGAGATGTTACAGCAGGTTGTGACTGGTGGGGGAGATGTTACAGCAGGTTGTGACAGGTGGTGGAGATGTTACAGCAGGTTGTGACAGGTGGTGGTGATGTTACAGCAGGTTGTGACAGGTGGTGATGTTACAGCAGGTTGTGACAGGTGGTGGAGATGTTACAGCAGGTTGTGACAGGTGGTGGAGATGTTACTGCAGGTTGTGACTGGTGGTGGTGATGTTACAGCAGGTTGTGACAGGTGGTGATGTTACAGCAGGTTGTGACTGGTGGTGGAGACGATACAGCAGGTTGTGACTGGTGGTGATGTTACAGCAGGTTGTGACAGGTGGTGATGTTACAGCAGGTTGTAACAGGTAGTGATTTTACAGCAGGTTGTAACAGGTGGTGGAGATGTTACAGCAGGTTGTGACTGGTGGTGATGTTAGAGCAGGTTATGACTGGTGGTGGTGATGTTACAGCAGGTTGTGACAGGTGGTGGAGATGTTACAGCAGGTTGTGACTGGTGGTGGAGATGTTACAGCAGGTTGTGACAGGTGGTGGAGATGTTACAGCAGGTTGTGACAGGTGGTGGTGATGTTACAGCAGGTTGTGACAGGTGGTGATGTTACAGCAGGTTGTGACAGAAGGTGGAGATGTTACAGCAGGTTGTGACAGGTGGTGGAGATGTTACAGCAGGTTGTGACAGGTGGTGATGTTACAGCAGGCTGTGACAGGTGGTGATGTTACAGCAGGTTGTGACAGGTGGTGGAGATGTTACAGCAGGTTATGACTGGTGGTGGTGATGTTACAGCAGGTTGTGACAGGTGGTGGAGATGTTACAGCAGGTTGTGACAGGTGGTGGAGATGTTACAGCAGGTTGTGACTGGTGGTGGAGATGTTACAGCAGGTTGTGACAAGTGGTGGAGATGTTACAGCAGGTTGTGACTGGTGGGGGAGATGTTACAGCAGGTTGTGACAGGTGGTGGAGATGTTACAGCAGGTTGTGACAGGTGGTGGTGATGTTACAGCAGGTTGTGACAGGTGGTGAGGTTACAGCAGGTTGTGACAGGTGGTGGAGATGTTACAGCAGGTTGTGACAGGTGGTGGAGATGTTACAGCAGGTTATGACTGGTGGTGGAGATGTTACAGCAGGTTGTGACTGGTGGTGGAGATGTTAGAGCAGGTTATGACTGGTGGTGGTGACGTTACAGCAGGTTGTGACAGGTGGTGATGTTACAGCAGGTTGTGACAAGTGGTGGAGATGTTACAGCAGGTTATGACTGGTGGTGGAGATGTTACAGCAGGTTGTGACTGGTGGTGGAGATGTTACAGCAGGTTGTGACTGGTGGTGGAAATGTTACAGCAGGTTGTGACAGGTGGTGGAGATGTTACAGCAAGTTGTGACTGGTGGTGGTGATGTTACAGCAGGTTGTGACTGGTGGTGGTGATGTTACAGCAGGTTGTGACAGGTGGTGGAGATGTTACAGCAGGTTGTGACTGGTGGTGGAGATGTTACAGCAGGTTGTGACGTGGTGGAAATGTTACAGCAGGTTGTGACTGGTGGTGGAGATGTTACAGCAGGTTGTGACTGGTGGTGGTGATGTTACAGTAGCCTCTTATGACTACATTATCAGACGCAGTCATCAGAGTCAGTCATCAGAGTCAGTCATCAAAGGCAGTCATCAGAGGCAGTCATCAGAGTATGTCATCAGAGGCAGTCATTAGAGGCGGTTATCAGAGTCAGTCATCAGATTCAGTCATCAGAGTCAGTCATCAGAGTCAGTCATTAAAGGAAATTATCAGACTCAGTCATCTGAGTCAGCTATAAGAGGTAGTCATCAGAGTCAGTCATCAGAGTCAGTCATCAGAGCCCGTCATCAGAGTCAGTTATCAGAGGCGGTCATCAGAGGCAGTCATAGAGTCAGTCATCAGAGTCAGTCATTAGAGACTGTCAATAGAGGCAGTCATTAGAGTCAGCCATCAGAGGCAGTCATCAGAGTCAGTCATCAGAGGCAGTAATTAGAGGCGGTCATTAGAGGCGGTCACCAGAGTCAGTCATCAGAATCGGCCATTAGAGGCAGTCAACAGAGTCAGTCATCAGAATCAGTCATTAGAGACAGTCATCAGAGGAAGTCATCAGAGTCAGTAATCAGAGTCAGTCATCAAAGGCAATCATCAGAGTCAGTCATCAGAGGCAGTCATTAGAGGCAGTCATCAGTGGCAGTCATGAGAGTCAGTCATTAGAGTCAGTCATTAGAGGCAGTCATCAGAGTCAGCTATCAAAATTAGTCATCAGAGACAATCGTAAGGGGCAGTCATCAGATGCAGTCATCAGACGCAGTCATTAGAGTCAGTCATCAGAGGCAGTCATCAGAGTCAGCAATAAGAGTCACTCATCGGAGCCGGTCATCAGAGGCAGTCATTTGAGTCAGTCATTAGAGTCAGTCATCATAGGAAGTCCTCAGAGTCAGTCATCAGAGGAAGTCATCAGAGTCAGTCATCAGAGTCAGTCATCAGAGTCAGTCATCAGAGGCAGTCATTAGAAGCGGTCATCAGAGTCAGCCATCAGAGGCAGTCATTAGAGGCAGTCATCAGAGTCAATCATCAGTCAGTCATCAGAGTCAGTCATCAGAGTCAGTCATCAGAGTCAGTCATCAGTGGCAGTCATGAGAGTCAGCCATCAGAGGCAGTCATTAGAGGCAGTCATCAGAGTCAGTCATCAGAGTCAGTCATTAGAGGCAGTCATCAGAGTCAGTCATTAGAGTCAGTCATCAGAGTCAGTCATCAGAGTCAGTCATCAGAGTCAATCATCAGAGTCAGTCATCAGAGTCAGTCATCAGAGTCAGTCATCAGTGGCAGTCATGAGAGTCAGCCATCAGAGGCAGTCATTAGAGGCAGTCATCAGAGTCAGTCATCAGAGTCAGTCATTAGAGGCAGTCATCAGAGTCAGTCATTAGAGGCGGTCATCAGAGTCAGTCATTAGAGTCAGTCATTAGAGGCGGTCATCAGAGTCAGTCATCATAGGCAGTCATCAGAGTCAGTCATCAGAGTCAGTCATAAGAGGCAGTCATCAGAGTCAGTCATCAGAGTCAGTCATCAGAGGCCGTCATCAGAGTCAGTCATCAGAGGCAGTCGTTAGAGGCGGTCATTAGAGGCGGTCATTAGAGTCAGTCATCAGAGTCAGTCATCAGAGTCAGTCATCAGAGGCAGTCGTCATCAGTCAGTCATCAGAGGCAGTCATCAGAGTCAGTCATCAGAGGCAGTGATCAGTCAGTCATCAGAGTCAGTCATCAAAGGCAGTCATTAAAGGGGGTCATCAGAGTCAGTCATCAGAGGCAGTCATCAGAGTCAGTCATCAGAGGCAGTCATCAAAGTCTGTCATCAGAGTCAGTCATCAGAGGCAGTCATCAGAGGCAGTCATCAGAGTCAGTCATCAGAGGCCGTCATCAGAGTCAGTCATCAGAGGCAGTCGTTAGAGGCGGTCATTAGAGGCGGTCATTAGAGTCAGTCATCAGAGTCAGTCATCAGAGTCAGTCATCAGAGGCAGTCATCAGTCAGTCATCAGAGGCAGTCATCAGAGTCAGTCATCAGAGGCAGTGATCAGTCAGTCATCAGAGTCAGTCATCAAAGGCAGTCATTAAAGGGGGTCATCAGAGTCAGTCATCAGAGGCAGTCATCAGAGTCAGTCATCAGAGGCAGTCATCAAAGTCTGTCATCAGAGTCAGTCATCAGAGGCAGGCATCAGAGGCAGTCATCAGAGTCAGTCATCAGAGTCAGTCATTAGAGGCGGTCATCGGAGTCAGTCATTAGTGGCCGTCATCAGAGTCAGCCATCAGAGGCAGTCATCAGAGTCAGTCATCAGAGGCAGTAATTCGAGGCGGTCATTAGAGGCGGTCACCAGAGTCAGTCATCAGAATCGGCCATAAGAGGCAGTCAACAGAGCCAGTCATCAGAATCAGTCATTAGAGACAGTCATCAGAGGAAGTCATCAGAGTCAGTAATCAGAGTCAGTCATCAAAGGCAATCATCAGAGTCAGTCATCAGAGGCAGTCATTAGAGGCAGTCATCAGTGGCAGTCATGAGATTCAGTCATTAGAGTCAGTCATTAGAGGCAGTCATCAGAGTCAGCTATCAAAATTAGTCATCAGAGACAATCATAAGGGGCAGTCATCAGGTGCAGTCATCAGACGCAGTCATTAGAGTCAGTCATCAGAGGCAGTCATCAGAGTCAGCAATAAGAGTCACTCATCGGAGCCGGTCATCAGAGGCAGTCATTTGAGTCAGTCATTAGAGTCAGTCATCATAGGAAGTCCTCAGAGTCAGTCATCAGAGGAAGTCATCAGAGTCAGTCATCAGAGTCAGTCATCAGAGTCAGTCATCAGAGGCAGTCATTAGAGGCGGTCATCAGAGTCAGCCATCAGATGCAGTCATTAGAGGCAGTCATCAGAGTCAGTCATCAGTCAGTCATCAGAGTCAGTCATCAGAGTCAGTCATCAGAGTCAGTCATCAGTGGCAGTCATGAGAGTCAGCCATCAGAGGCAGTCTTTAGAGGCAGTCATCAGAGTCAGTCATCAGAGTCAGTCAATAGAGGCAGTCATCAGAGTCAGTCATTAGAGTCAGTCATCAGAGTCAGTCATCAGAGTCAGTCATCAGAGTCAGTCATCAGAGTCAGTCATCAGAGTCAGTCATCAGAGTCAGTCATCAGTGGCAGTCATGAGAGTCAGCCATCAGAGGCAGTCATTAGAGGCAGTCATCAGAGTCAGTCATCAGAGTCAGTCATTAGAGGCAGTCATCAGAGTCAGTCATTAGAGGCGGTCATCAGAGTCAGTCATTAGAGTCAGTCATTAGAGGCGGTCATCAGAGTCAGTCATGAGAGTCAGTCATCAGAGTCAGTCATCAGTGGCAGTCATGAGAGTCAGTCATTAGAGTCAGTCATTAGAGGCAGTCATCAGAGTCAGTCATTAGAGGCGGTCATCAGAGTCAGTCATCAGAGGCAGTCATCAGAGTCTGTCATCAGAGTCAGTCATCAGTCAGTCATCAGAGTCAGTCATCAGAGGCTGTCATCAGAGTCAGTCATCATAGGCAGTCATCAGAGTCAGTCATCAGAGTCAGTCATAAGAGGCAGTCATCAGAGTCAGTCATCAGAGTCAGTCATCAGAGGCCGTCATCAGAGTCAGTCATCAGAAGCAGTCACAGGGTCAGTCATCAGAGGCAGTCGTTAGAGGCGGTCATTAGAGGCGGTCATTAGAGTCAGTCATCAGAGTCAGTCATCAGAGTCAGTCATCAGAGGCAGTCATCAGTCAGTCATCAGAGTCAGTCATCAGAGGCAGTCATTAAAGGCGGTCATCAGAGTCAGTCATCAGAGGCAGTCATCAGAATCAGTCATCAGAGGCAGTCATTAGAGGCCGTCATTAGAGGTGGTCATCAGAGTCAGTCATCAGAGGTAGTAAACAGAGGCCGTCTTCAGATTCAGTTACCAGAGTCAGTCATCAGAGGCAAACATCAGAGTCAGTCATCAGAGGCAGTCATTAGAGGTGGTCATCAGAGTCAGTCATCAGAGGCAGTCATTAAAGGCGTTTATCAGAGTCAGTCATCAGAGGCTGTCATCAGAGTCAGTCCTCAGAGGCAGTCATCAGAATCAGTCATCAGAGGCAGTCATTAGAGGCGGCCATCAGAGTCAGTCATCTGAGTCAGCCATAAGAGGCAGTCATCATAGTCAGTGATCAGAGTCAGTCATCAGAGGTCGTCATCAGAGTCAGTCATCAGAGGCAGTCACAGAGTCGGTCATCAGAGGCAGTCATCAGAGTCAGTTATCAGAGTCAGTCTACAGAGGCAGTGATCAGTCATCAGAGTCAGTCATCAGAGGCAGTGATCAGTCAGTCATCAGAGTCAGTCATCAAAGGCAGTCATTAAAGGAGGTCATCAGAGTCAGTAATCAGAGGCAGTCATCAGAGTCAGTCATCAGAGTCAGTCATCAGAGTCAGTCATTAGAGGCGGTCATCAGAGTCAGTCATTAGTGGCCGTCATCAGAGTCAGTCATCAGAGGCAGTCATCAGAGTCAGTCATCAGAGGCAGTAATTAGAGGCGGTCACCAGAGTCAGTCATCAGAATCGGCCATAAGAGGCAGTCATCAGAGGAAGTCATCAGAGTCATTATTCAGAGTCAGTCATCAAAGGCAATCATCAGAGTCAGCCATCAGAGGCAGTCATTAGAGGCGGTCATCAGAGTCAGCTATCAAAATCAGTCATCAGAGACAATCATAAGGGGCAGTCATCTGACGCAGTCATCAGACGCAGTCATTAGAGTCAGTCATCAAAGCCAGTCATCAGAGGCAGTCATCAGAGGCAGTGATCAGAGTCAGCAATAAGAGTCACTCATCGGAGCCGGTTATCAAAGGCAGTCATTTGAGTCAGTCGTTAGTCAGTCATCATAGGAAGTCATCAGAGTCAGTCATCAGAGTCAGTCATCAGAGGAAGTCATCAGAGTCAGTCATCAGAGTCAGTCATCAGAGATAGTCATCAGAGGCAGTCATTAGAGGCGGTCATCAGAGTCAGTCATCAGAGTCAGTCATCAGAGTCAGTCATCAAAGGCAATCATCAGAGTCAGCCATCAGAGGCAGACATTAGAGGCAGTCATCAGAATCAGTAATCAGAGTCAGTCATCAGAGTCAGTCATCAGAGTCAGTCATCAGTGGCAGTCATGAGAGTCAGCCGTCAGAGGCAGTCATTAGAAGCTGTCATCAGAGTCAGTCATCAGAGTCAGTCATTAGAGGCAGTCATCAGAGTCAGTCATTAGAGTCAGTCATTAGAGGCAGTCATCAGAGTCAGTCATTAGAGGCGGTCATCAGAGTCAGTCATTAGAGTCAGTCATTAGAGGCGGTCATCAGAGTCAGTCATCAGAGGCAATCATCAGAGTCAGTCATCAGAGTCAGTCATCAGAGTCAGTCATCAGAGTCAGTCATCAGTGGCAGTCATGAGAGTCAGTCATCAGAGTCAGTCCTTTGAGGCAGTCATCAGAGTCAGTCATTAGAGGCGGTCATCAGAGTCAATCATCAGAGGCAGTCATCAGAGTCAGTCATTAGAGGCAGTCATCAGAGTCAGTCATCAGAGTCAGTCATTAGAAGCAGTCATCAGCGTCAGCCATCAGAGGCAGACATTAGAGGCAGTCATCAGAATCAGTAATCAGAGTCAGTCATCAGAGTCAGTCATCAGAGTCAGTCATCAGTGGCAGTCATGAGAGTCAGCCGTCAGAGGCAGTCATTAGAAGCTGTCATCAGAGTCAGTCATCAGAGTCAGTTATTAGAGGCAGTCATCAGAGTCAGTCATTAGAGTCAGTCATTAGAGGCAGTCATCAGAGTCAGTCATTAGAGGCGGTCATCAGAGTCAGTCATTAGAGTCAGTCATTAGCGGCGGTCATCAGAGTCAGTCATCAGAGGCAATCATCAGAGTCAGTCATCAGAGTCAGTCATCAGAGTCAGTCATCAGAGTCAGTCATCAGTGGCAGTCATGAGAGTCAGTCATCAGAGTCAGTCCTTTGAGGCAGTCATCAGAGTCAGTCATTAGAGGCGGTCATCAGAGTCAATCATCAGAGGCAGTCATCAGAGTCAGTCATTAGAGGCAGTCATCAGAGTCAGTCATCAGAGTCAGTCATTAGAAGCAGTCATCAGCGTCAGCCATCAGAGGCAGTTATTAGAGGCGGTTATCAGAGTCAGTCATCAGAGTCAGTCATTAGAAGCAGTCATCAGAGTCAGTTATCAGGGTCAGCCATAAGAGGCAGTCATCAGAGGCCGTCATCAGAGTCAGTCATAAGAGGGAGTCACCAGAAGCAGTCATCAGAGTCAGACATCCGAGACAGTCATCAGAGTCCGCCATATGAGGCAGTCATCAGAGTCAGTCATCAGAGTCAGTCATAAGAGAAAGTCATCATAGTCAGTAATCAGAGTCAGTCTTCATAGGCATTCATTAGAGGCGGTCTTCAGTGTCGGTCATCACAGGCAGTCATCAGAGTCAGTCATCAGAGTCAGCTAGCAAAATCAGTCATCAGAGACAATCATAAGAGGCAGTCATCAGACGCAGTCATCAGACGCAGTCATTAGAGTCAGTCATCTGAGGCAGTCATTAGACTCAATCATCAGAGTCAATAACCAGAGTCAGTCATCTAAGGGGGTCATCAGAGTCAGTCATATGAGTCAGTCATCAGAGTCAGCCATCAGAGGCAGTCATATGAGTCAGTCATCAGAATCAGTCATCAGAGTCAGTCATCAGAGTCAGTCATCAGAATCAGTCATCAGAGTCAGTCATCAGAGAAATGATCAGAGTCAGTCATAAGAAGCAGTCATCAGAGGTAGTCATCAGACGCAGTCATTAGAGGCGGTCATCAGAGTCAGTCATCAGAGTCAGTCATCAAAGTCATCCATCAGAGGCAGTCATTAGAGGCAGTCATCAGAGTCAGTCATCAGAGGAAGTAATCAGAGTCAGCCATCAGAGGCAGTCATTAGAGGCGGTCATCAGAGTCAGTCATCAGAGTCAGTCATCAGAGTCAGTCATCAGAATCAGCCATAAGAGGCAGTCATAAGCGTCAGTCATCAGAGTTAGTCATTAGAGTCAGTCATCAGAGTCAGCCATAAAAGGCAGTCATCAGAGTCAGTCATCAGAGTCAGTCATGAGAGGCTGTCATCAGAGTCAGTCATCAGAGGCTGTCATCAAATTCAGTCATGAGAGGCAGTCACCAGAGTCAGTCATCAGAGTCAGTCATCAGTCAGTCATCAGAGGCAGTCATTAGACTCAATCATTAGAGTCAATCACCAGAGTCAGTCATCTAAGGTGGTCATCAGAGTCAGTCATATGAGTCAGTCATCAGAATCAGCCATCAGAGGCAGTCATCAGAGTCAGTCATCAGAGTCAGTCATCAGAGTCAGTCATCAGAGTCAGTCATCAGAGTCAGTCATCAGAGAAGTCATCAGAGTCAGTCATAAGAAGCAGTCATCAGAGGCAGTCATCAAAGTCAATCATCAAAGGCAGTCATCAGAGTCAGTCATCAGAGTCAGTCATCAGAGTCAGTCATCGGAGGCAGTCATTAGAGGCGGTCATCAGAGTCAGTCATTAGAGTCAGTCATCAAAGTCATCCATCAGAGGCAGTCATTAGAGGCAGTCATCAGAGTCAGTCATCAGAGGCAGTAATCAGAGTCAGCCATCAGAGGCAGTCATTAGAGGCGGTCATCAGAGTCAGTCATCAGAGTCAGTCATCAGAGTCAGTCATCAGAGTCAGTCATCAGAATCAGCCATAAGAGGCAGTCATCAGCGTCAGTCATCAGAGTTAGTCATTAGAGTCAGTCATCAGAGTCAGCCATAAAAGGCAGTCATCAGATTCAGTCATCAGAGTCAGTCATCAGAGGCTGTCATCAGAGTCAGTCATCAGAGGCTGTCATCAAAGTCAGTCATCAGAGGCAGTCATCAGAATCAGTCATCAGAGTCAGTCATCAGTCAGTCATCAGAGTCAGTCATCAGAGGCTGTCATCAGAGTCAGCCATCATTATCAGTCATCAGAGGAAGTCATTAAAGGCGACCATCATAGTCAGTCATCAGACGTGGTATTCAGAGTCAGTCATCAGGAGCAGTCATCAGAGTCAGTCATCAGACCTTTTATGCACAGAACTACTAAACTCAACTAATGAGGTGGTAGAGGTACTTTGAATTAAGGTAGAGAAACTAAACCTATTTATTATTTTAATATATAAACCGCCAGATACAACGGTTGAGGAGTTCTGAGAGCACATGCACAAAATAGGGAATATACTTGATAACCATCAGAGTCACTCATCGGAGCCGGTCATCAGAGGCAGTCATTTGAGTCAGTCATCAAAGTCAGTCATCAGAGTCAGTCATCAGAGTCAGTCATCAGAGTCAGTCATCAGAGTCATTAATCGGAGACAGTCATCAGAGGCAATTTCGTGAGCTCCCATTCATGATTATATGACCTGGAAGGCTTTCGCGTCTGGAAATTTAAACCAAGACCCGGTTCTCCTCGAGGGGAAGAAAAAAGAAATAAAGCGAGAGAGAGAAAGGAAGGGAGTGAGGGAAGCGGAAAATAATAAAATTTAAAAATAAATAGAATCCTATGGTAAAAACTCTGACAAATATTTAGCCAAGTTTTCATGATTTAATTGTTTTTCGACTACCTAACCAACCTAACCTAACCTAACCTAACTTTTTCGGCTACCTAACCAAACCTAACCTATAAAGATAGGTTAGGTTAGGTTAGGTAGGGTTGGTTAGGTTCGGTCATATATCTACGTTAATTTTAACTCCAATAAAAAAAAATTGACCTCATACATAATGAAATGGGTAGCTTTATCATTTCATAAGAAAAAAATTAGAAAAAATATATTAATTCAGGAAAACTTGGCTTATTAGGCAAATCGGGCCATGCATAGTAGGCCAAAAAGTGAGTTCTGGCTACTAGGTACGACATATATATATATATATATATATATATATATATATATATATATATATATATATATATATATATATATATATATATATATATATATATATATATATGTCGTACCTAATAGCCAGAACGCACTTCTCAGCCTACTATTCAAGGCCCGATTTGCCTAATAAGCCAAGTTTTCATGAATTAATGTTTTTTCGTCTACCTAACCTACCTAACCTAACCTAACCTAGCTTTTTTTGGCTACCTAACCTAACCTTACCTATATATATAAGTTAGGTTAGGTTAGGTAGGGTTGGTTAGGTTCGGTCATATATCTACGTTAATTTTAACTCCAATAAAAAAAAATTGACCTCATACATAGAGAAAAGGGTTGCTTTATCATTTCATAAGAAAAAAATTATAGTAAATATATTAATTCAGGAAAACTTGGCTTATTAGGCAAATCGGGCCTTGAATAGTAGGCTGAGAAGTGAGTTCTGGCTACTAGGTACGACATATATATATATATATATATATATATATATATATATATATATATATATATATATATATTATTAAATATGACCGAAAAAGTAAGATTAATAATTCTAACACGAATTTTCTCAATCTTTCGTACATTTCTTTTCACTGTTGGAGGTAAATCAAAAATCAATTCTCCAAAATTCATTTTTATTTCTAGTCTGACGCGACACAAGCGCGTTTCGTAAAACTTATTACATTTTAATTTTAACTCCAATAATTTTTTTTTTACCTCATACGTAATGAAATGGGTAGCTTTATCATTTCATAAGAAAAAAATTTGAGAAAATATATTAATTCATGAAAACTTGGCTTATTAGGCAAATCGGGCCTTGCATAGTAGGCTGAGAAGTGCGTTCTGTCTACTAGGTACGACATTATATATATATATATATATATATATATATATATATATATATATATATATATATATATATATATATAGAGAGAGAGAGAGAGAGAGAGAGAGAGAGAGAGAGAGAGAGAGAGAGAGAGAGAGAGAGAACTGGATCAACACTACAATTTTGTCCCCATTGCTTCTGAGACGCTCGGCGCCTGGGGTAAAAGTGCTACCAGTTTTTTGAAGGAACTGGGTTCTAGGCTCATTGAAACAACAAGGGACCCGAGAGCTGCAAGTTTTCTTTTCCAGCGCCTCAGTGTGGCGATACCTCAGTGTGGCGTTTCTTGCCCGAAACGCTACGCGTACTAGTGGCTGTACAAGAATGTAACAACTCTTGTATATATCTCAAAAAAAAAAAAAAAAGAGGGGAAATGCGCACTGCATCCAGGGTTCCTGCCCGCCATCTGAGGAGCTGGAGGAACTCGACAACCTATGACAACCATCTTTGTAACCCATATGTAACTCCTTTTTTGTAACAAAGTTCAAATAAAGTAAATATATATGTGTACATACAAAAGAATGGGGGTGGTAGGAGAAGATAATATTAGTGTTCAGTGAGAAACCACAAGGTCTCCTCTGAATACTTTTTATTTTCTTCTCCGAGGCTATGGGTCCCCACATTGGCACCAGAGGTGGTACCCTCACTACATCTATATATATATATATATATATATATATATATATATATATATATATATATATATATATATATATATATATATATATATATATTGAAATGGAAAAAAGAAGTGTAGGTGTTCGCCAGTCCTCCCAATGGCTGGTGTCAATGCCTATCACATTTAAAAAAAAAAGATGACTGTGTAGCTGTTGTGTCCTGTGGCAAAGTAAGGTAAAACAAGCAAAAGAAAAATTGTGAACAATGAAACTTTAATTAAATTGAAAATAAATTATGAATAAGACAATTCGTTGGCTATGTACAGTGCAAACTCACAAGATTATAAATTTAAAAAAATAACATCAAATACAATAGTGGTGACGTTACTCTAAAATGGATAAAGACAAAAATGAAATTAACAGGTGCTGGGAATAAAGTGCTGGCTGAGAACATCCACTAATAGACAGAGCGTATATCAGATGTTTGTGTCAGCTTTGAGAGCACAGGATATTCTAAATTCAATGGCTAGTACAGGTTCCGTCATCAGATATGTAGATGGCGCTGAAGTGCAGAGGTGCAGATGTCAATTCACCAATCAGAAGCGGGCTGGCTGGAAGTGGTGGTTTCGTGATCGACGTGGGGGGGGGAGGTGGAGAGCGAGTGTCGGATACGTGTGCATCTGGTAAAACGTATTTTTCTCAATACGTACTACACTTGCTTGTAGTATCTAGATGTTGTAGATGTACTGAAGTAACATGATGATAGGAAAGAGCAGGCCAAATCTCTCTTGAAGGAGATTATCGTAACAGCTCTCCCCCGAAGCCTGCTCTTACGGGTTAGGTTACTTCAGTATCTGGTGTAGAGGTAGGAGTAGCTGTCTCTACCTCGTAGACTCTTTAGAGGGCGTCGGCTATGATGTTGTTTGTACCCTTCATGAAATAGATCTCCAGATTAAAATTCTGCAAGTACAGAGCCCAGCGTAGAAGACGTTGATTGTTGAATTGGGCCTGTTGCAGGAACCTTAAGGGATTGTGGTTCGAGTAGAAGGTAATAGACCGATTTCCCTGTATTTAAGGTTCGAAATGTTGCAGATTCAGGACGATGGAGAGGAGTTCCTTTTCTATAGTGCTGTAGTTCTTTTGATGGGGCTTCAACTTGTAGCTATAGTAGCTGACAGGAAGAACCTCCTCGCCTCGTTGTTGTAGTAGGACGCCCCCGTTGCCGGTACCACTGGCATCGACATTGATGATAAAGGGCTTCGTGATATCTGGAGAGGCGAGAATGGGATCAGAACATAGCAGAAATTCAAGTTGTTCAAAGGCAACGGTCTGTTGAATGGTCCAATGACTCCGTTGCTTGGGGCTGGTCAGATTAATCAATGGTGTCGCTACCATACTAAAATTCTTCACAAACCTACGACAGTAACATGCAAGTCCAAGGAAGTGCAGGAGCTGCTTCATGGTCGTAGGTTGTGGGTAATGCTGAATGGCTTCAGTGTGAATTGTTAAAGGAGCTATGCTGCCACTCCCTATCACATGACCCAGATAACGCACTTTACCTTTGGCAAATGTGGACTTGCCCAAGTTGATGGTAAGGCCGGCTGTCAGGAGCTTTGAGAACAGTCGTTGCAGCTGGAGCAGATGTTCGCTCCAGGTGTTGGATGCCACAACGATGTCGTTCAAGTAGGCATAGGTGTGATCTAGGCCGTAGATGACGCGGTTGACAGCTCGCTGGAAGGTGGCCAGGGCGTTACACAGTCCAAAAGGAAGGCGTTCATATCTGTATAGGCCAAAAGGAGTGGTGAAGGCAGATATTTCCTTAGCTCTCTCTGTCAGGGCGATTTGGTAATAGCCCTTTAACAAATCAGATTGGGATAAATATTTGGCATTACCTATTGCGTCAAGGATATCATCTATGCGTGGTAAAGGATAAGCATCCTTGATGGTCACAAGGTTCAGTTTCCTATAATCTGTACAAAGGCGTACTTTACCGTGCGGTTTCGGCACCAAGTAGCAGGGTGAGGCCCAAGGGGGACTCACAAGGGGTGGCCAGCCCATGATCCAGAAGGTATCGTACTTCAGCACGCATAACTTCCTTTTTGTACGGGCTGATACGGTAGAAGGGTTGACGAATCGGCCGGGTTGCAGGAAGCAGTTGGATGTCGTGCTGAACCACATTACACTCCTGGGGATCATCGCTGAACAACTTCTGATGTTCCTGAAGAACTTTGATGAGAGGAGCACTATTACCGTCCTGTAAATATTTAGGAAGATCATTAAGGATTTCAGAGTTGGAAAGCACTGACTCAGAGTCAGTGCTTTCTGGAGGAGAAGCAGGGAAGGTCTCACTGTGGAGGTATGGATCTTTGAAAGTGGAGAGTGATATTAGCACAGTGGGTGGAATACCTTTATACTCCTTTAGAAGATTGACGTGGCACAACTGGGTCCTCTGCCGCCTATCTGGAGTCTCAAGAACGTAGTAGTGGTTGTTTCTGCCCTCTTTGATGCGGTAGGGTCCTGAAAACTTGTTTTGCAATGGAGAACCTGGGATTGGAAAATATGCCAACACGAAGTCTCCTGGTTTAAATTTCCTGACTTTGCTGCGTTGGTCAAAATGAGTCTTCATCCTATCTTGAGCTTTCAGTAGATT
This sequence comes from Procambarus clarkii, assembly GCF_040958095.1. Taxonomy (NCBI): domain Eukaryota; kingdom Metazoa; phylum Arthropoda; class Malacostraca; order Decapoda; family Cambaridae; genus Procambarus; species Procambarus clarkii. The sequence continues at coordinate 21,859,655 of NC_091178.1, forward strand.
GTCATTAGCAAATTTATTTACTCTCTCTAGAATGTGCTTTAAGTTTTGAAGAAACTGGGGCACATTCTGAGGGTCATTTAAGGTGGCATTACGTAGAGAGTCTTTAAAAGCTTTAAGAGGAGTACGGCACTTACGTCCGTAGAGCATCTCATAAGGAGATACTCCTTGAGACTCATTTGGGAGACTTCTGAAAATGCACATGATGATGTCAAGTTGTTTATCCCAGTCTTTCATGGTTTCATTGCAAAATTTCTTTAGGAGTGTGTTACGGCCCTACTGGGGTGTAACCGGGTTCTTTTCTGGTGTTATTAAAATTTGGGAATCTGGCCCCAAGTTAGTAGTGGCTTTCAAGGGATGTGTTCCGTAACTCAAGTTAACTTAATGGGGGAGGGATACAAATGTTCTGATTTATGTATATTATTTCACCACCACCATATAAATAAATCACGGGGTTTATAACTACACGAAAATATACAGAGTTGTCTTCCTCTGAAGACACAGGATGCTCCACGGTGTGCACTTTGAGTAGCCCTGGTTCCTTCCTCTGTGGGACATTTGGGATTTGACTCTAATTATTTAAATGTTAATATAGTAAATTCAATTACGAAGGACCACCCACTTTTACAGTAAAGAGGGAAACTGAGAAAATATGATCATTAGAACATTCTAGATGAACCAGTAACTATGGATAAAATACTAGAGAATATGATCATTGAAATAATTAATGGGCTGTATAATTAAATGAATCAAAGCCTCAAACACCTACATTGGGGGGGTATTACTGGAACTCAGTACGTCCAGGAACTAGTGTGGTTCGTTTACTAATCCAATGAATAATAATCTAATCCTATGAATACTTATGAAATCATTATCATTATCATTAAGGGGAACATAGATTATGAATATGTATAATAATAATTATAATAAACTCATGTTAATCCAATGAACAGAGTTCTGCATGTAAAGGAGTACAGATAATAAATTCGAGAAATACAAAAGGAATCTTAGCTTAATGACGATTCCTTAGAAGTTAGTCACGACGCTTCCTCTGATTCTCCTGGACTCGTCATGGAACACTGGGAGTTGATTAACATGGGAAATGACAGCTCAGAGAATTCTTCACACACGCTGTAATTTTTAGTTGTTATACGTCGTCACGACAAGCTACCCAGCTATAAACCCACCCCCGATCTGATGCATCAAACAAGGATAAGGTACTTAGCTAATATGGGCACTGTGTAAGTTAAAGCTTGCCGAAGGTCGCGTCCTAGGCTCTAGACTTGTCTATCCTAGATACTGACGCGCTCCACTGGCCGGTCACATGGAGCAACATAGAACCAAATTTAACAGGTTCCGTAAATGACACTGACACCAAGTGAAGGTATTGTCTGCAAGGTTCTTCACACCTCACAGTGGCGACTTTCTTCTGGAGATTTGATAGCGTTTACCCTGGTGGCTGGGTAATGGCGTCTCCTCGTGAGCACCCCGTGAACACGCCTACTCGTGAGCGTTTCAACACGTGGACTGGTGTCTTCTTCCGCCCCGCTCCGCGTCCCGCGTTTATTAACCAAATTATTTATTATGGATATTATCATTTCTCGTGGTTGTGCTTGAAATGCTCGGGTTAGGACGGGTTTATTATTTGGAAGAGTCAAATATTATTATTTGCCAGTTCTGTGATAGTAAACAAACAATGGAGAAGAATTAATGTCTCTCCAGGGCATTCACGCGTGACGTTAATTTTATTACCAGATAACAGCTATAACTATAAACGCTCTATTTGGCTTTAGTTGGAGATCAGTTTATCTGTAATTAATTATAACACAGAACACCGTTGTTTATGGAGAATCAACTTCAATTCTCAGACACATTGGATATAAATGTGTTTATTACAATGGAATCTGACGCAATACTGGCGTCGGGTGACATAAGAATTCTAGCCTTACTGTACAGATGTAATTATTAGTACATGTGAACTCTATGTTGGGTTAATATTAATCACTACAATGATTAGTAGAATTAGTAATAATTAATGAGAATACAACAGTGTTGTATTTAGTGTTGGAAATTTCCAACATAATTCCGGGGGGAGGATTCTAGGGTCGTAGTGTAATGTGGAGTACTGACACCTATCCCGAAGTTGATATTAATATTAGCATATTAGTATGTTAGTATGTTAGTACACACATAACGAATGTCCCGTATTTGTTAAGGACTTGCAATAAACTTAGGTCTTGCTAATTTCATGTCAAATGAAACATGTTATTATGAATTACCTAAAGCTAATAATTAAGAAAGTTTACAATAACTCTGAGATTGGTGTCGCTATGACATGTAATGTGTATGTTACAATTCTCTAGTCTGCAAACTCTCAAGTACTCTAGATAAATAATGTTATTTATAGCCTACACAATAATCAAAGATTTGAATCACACAATTTAAACAACAGAATCTACTGTGATGGGAATGTCCTGGGTCATAGTGACTTGTAATGGTTTGTTACTTGACATCACCCCGCAGTATCATCATAGTTATCTAAATTGGGTGTAAAAGGAATTACTCTTGTTCAGAGTTGTAATAGGCTTGCAGATTCCGCCTACATTGTTGAGCAGCAGCTCTAGTGGGGCAGTTGCTCTGAGGATCAGAATTACTATCCTCGGGAATTACTGGGGAAACTGGATCTGGCTGATATTCTCGTTCAGCCAATTCAAGTGGAACCAGCTTCTCTAAAGTTTTTAGAGTAGTGTTGCCTCGGCATAAAACTTTAACTACTCTCAGGACACCTTGATGATCTGGATGAATGGCAACAATTTTGCCTATGGGCCACTCTGACCTTGGTCCATCACTATCGACTAGTACTAGGTCCCCTGGTTTTAATTGCACTTTATTGTAAGGGCTCGAAGCTCCGTAGTGGTACTCTCGTAGAGCTGTGAGGTACTCTCGAGTCCACACCTCATTCCACCTGTTAATAACTCTGGAGAGATGCTGGTAGCTTTCCACCAAGTCACTTCTGGTCACATATGACGGGTCTACGGGGTCCTCTTCGGCTAAAGGGATGAGAGGGCTCAGTAGACCTCCATGGATCAAGTGTGAGGGACTCAGAGGTTCTCTCTGGGTGAAATCATCAGACAGGTAGGTTATTGGGCGGTTATTGACTCGCGCCTCGATTTCCACAACAATAGTTTGGAGTTCGGAGTAACTGACCTTTTGTCTGTGTAAAGTTTTCCTTAGACACTTCTTGACTGTGCCTATCATTCGCTCATAGAACCCACCTTGCCAAGGGGCTCTCGGTGCTATGAATTTCCAGTGACATTGTCGTCTCTGTAGAACCGACTGTACTTCTGGGTGGTTCCAGACTTCTCGTAAACAAGCTACTCCTGCCACAAAATTGGAACCATTGTCCGATATCATTAATTTGGGACAAGATCTGCGAGCTGCAAATCTGCGGAAGGCCTGGATGAAGGCTTCAGCACTTATGTCTGAAGTGACTTCTAAATGTACGCCTCTGGTTGTAGCACACATAAAGAGACAAATGTATGCTTTCACTGGTATATTATCTGGGTTGCCAGTGAGAAGTAAGGCTCCTGTGTAGTCAACACCAGTGGTTTCGAAAGGACGAAGATGAACCACTCTTTCCTCAGGGAGTGGTGGAGGTCTTGGGTAAGGACATACTCTGGCATCGTATCTTTTACAGATTACACAAGATTTATTAATTGACTTAACTGTCTGACGACCTTGAGGAAGCCAGTACTTTTGTCTAAGGTCGGTGAGAGTATCTAACACTCCACCATGTAAGGTACCATATTGATGGTGATGTAAGACAAGAAGTTTAGTGATGGCGTGGTGACGAGGTAGAAGAATTGGATTCTTTGTGTCCAAGTAAAGTTTTGCATGAAGCAAACGTCCTCCACATCTTAGTATATTATGAGTGTTGGCATCATACCAGATACCTAGAGACTTAGTTACTTTATCTGGAAGATTTTCATATTCGCTTCCATATGTCTCTTGTTGTGCACGTTTGATCCAGTAGAGGATAGGATTGGGAAACTTATGTCGAATTCCTATCTTAGCAAGAAAATCAAACACATGTGCAGTTACTCTTAATAACTTGCTTAAGTTAGAATAATTTTGAGGATCAATGGCTAAGATTCGTTGAGGTTCTGGTTCTTTCATGGGAGTGGTGATATTGGTCACTATGACTTGTGGCTTTTGTTTGGGCCACTGACCACCAAGAAGCCATGAAGGTCCATTGAACCACAGCGAAGACATGATAAGTTGTTTTAGTGTTAACCCTCGAGATAAATAATCTGCAGGATTGTCCTTAGTAGGAACATGTCTAAATTTATATCCAGCAGATAACTCATGAATCTCCCTGACGCGATTACTGACGTAGGGAGTTTTGTTGTTGTTGTTTCTTACCCATTGTAAGACTGCCTCGTTGTCTGACCACACTACAATCTCACCAAAGTGGATATTATTGAGTGTCTTTGTCAGGCAATGAGCCAATCTTACTCCCACCAGCAATGCAGTCAACTCCATTTGAGGTAAAGATCTCTTCTTAATGGGAGCAACTCTTGCTTTTGATGTGAGCAAAATTGATTGTGCACTATTAACTAAGTAGGCTACTGCGCCGTATGCTTTGCCAGAGGCATCGCAGAAAACGTGCAAATTGGTGGGTAAGTTTGGTCCTGAAGCATTACGAGGAAATTTCAAAACGCCTAACTGATTAAAATCCGTTGAGAGTATCTGCCATTTAGCTTGTAACTCACTTGGTAACGGATCATCCCATCCCATATGTTTCTGCCAGGACTCCTGCATTAGGAGTTTGCCCCTTATTAATATAGGACTAAGTAGGCCTAAAGGGTCAAATGGTTGACTGACAAACGAGAGCAGTGTTCTCATGGTAAGGGTTGAGTTATCAGTTTGTACTGACTTGACATTCATCTCGTCAGTACTGGTGTACCATTCCACGCCTAGAACCTTTAATTGATTGGGTACCTGATAACCTGGAAATTCTCTCTCGATTACCTGGTTGAGTAATTCATTATTTGAGGCCCATGACTGTAGTGGCATATTGGCTCCTAATAGTTCACGGTTAGCCTCATGGTAGATTTCTACCAGATCAGTTTGATCATTAGTTGCCCCCTGGAAATTGTCGACATACAAGTTGTCGCTAATGTCTGCCTTATAGGGGCTGTTTGATTTCCTCAAATGTGTGTCTAATGTGGCTTACAAAAGAAACGGTGAGGACGTAGCTCCAAATAATACTGAGGCAAAACGATATGTGATAACTTCACTGTTAGGATCCAGTGGATCCTTAATCCAGAGGAATTTTGTGCAGTTACGATCCTCCTCCTGTAAACCTACTCGGAGAAAAGCTTTGCTGATATCAGCTGTATAGGCGAAAATACCAGTGCGAAATCGTAACAGCACATCATGTAGCCTTCGTGTTAGGCTAGGTCCCGTTTGGAGACATTCATTTAAAGACACACTGCTTGGCTTTACTTTAGCACTGCAGTTAAAGACAATACGAATAGGTGTTGTCAATGAGTCTTTCACCACAGCGTGATGAGGTAAATAATGACCTATTTTTCGGTCATCGTTATCAACAACCTCAATAAATTTACTGTTAAGTTGTTGTTGGATGAGTTGATGATACATGTTCAGTTTGTCTGGCTGCTTCTGTAGTCGTGTTAATTGAGACTGTAATTGTGAGGCTGCCATAAAACAATTTACTGGAAGTTGTGGATGATCCAACTTCCATGGGAGTCTTACCCAGTATTGTTTATTTTCATAGACAACTGTATCCAGGTATTGCTGGTAAGTCCACGTATCATCAGGACTTGGTTGTTCAGGGATGATGCCTAAAGTGTCTAAATCCCACAGACGATGTATTGGTGGGTCAGACTCAATATCCTCAGATATTTCCCTGAAACGTAGGGGTGACTGTTCCAAGCCTAGTCACGCCACTATTATGTTATTAGATTGTTGGTTTATGGACGTTGGATTTTGTCTGAAAAGCACCGGTCCTGTAAGCAATTTGCCTCCTGCGGACGACAGCAAATTCATTCCGTGTTGTCTAGTGCATCCAGTTATAAACTTGTAATAATGATCCGCGCCTATAAGTATTCCAACATCTGTGAGGCAGTCAGAATTTATTTTATAATCTGCTAGCCTCATGCGGTTTCGTCTAAGATGTCTCGCAGTGCGAGCTAACCCAGTGACTTGTAAGTCTGTAGGAAGTTTATCCACTAGTACCGCGTGTATTGGACTAGTAGAAGATCCGAGTCTCACTAATAACTTAACTACTTTGTAGTCACGAGGTCCACTATTTGACAAGAAACCAGAAATATTTAACCTCACACTTTTGGCAGGTTTTAAATTTAACTCATCTACCAACTGTTGTGTAATGAAGGTTTTCTGTGAACCTTGGTCAAAAAGACCTCTAGTGTTAATTCTAGATCTTCGGTTTATTAGTCTAAGTTGAGCTGTAGGCAGAGTGGTATTATTGCCTGACTCAGTAGCAAGTACATTTACTTCTTGATGCACTTTGCAATATTGCACTGCGGTAGAATTCGTGGAATTCTCCCCAGTGGTCATAGTTGGTGTAGAAGATTTTCTACATAAGGCGTAGTGGTGTACACCTTGGTTGCATCGGTTGCAGGAGCGTAGCTGCACTACACATTTTTTGGGATCATGAGAGCCCATGCACTTGTGTAATTCTTGCAACCTTTTAATCCTAACATTATAAGTAGGATAAACAGAGCAATGATAAGTGGTGTGTCCCTGATTGCAGAACAGACACTTTCTCTGGTTAATAGACTTGGTCTCTTTAGTAGACAAGTCATTGGTTATCTCAGAAGGAGACACCGAATATGTACCTACATTTCCACTCCTTTTTCCATTGGATGGAGTAGTTTTGGATTTATATTTATTCGACTTATTCAAAGTCTGTTTAGGTTTGACTGAAATATCAGTATTAGTTGGTTTAGACTCAGGTTTAATTTTATCATGAGTCTTCAACCTGTTAACCGTTATCCTCAATCCCTCGAATATTTGGTCAAGAGTGAGAAACTCGGTATTATAATGTGAGCAGAGCTCTGTCAAGACATTTCGAGGTAATTTCCTCTGCAATAGTAACTTGATAGACCATTCTGAAGCAGGTATATTAACTTTAGTACCTAAGGCCTTTACTAGAGACTCTACTTCTAGTCTGAAGCTTTGAAGTGACTCTGGTCTACTATTTGGTGCATTCAGATCTAGTAATTGATAATAGAGGGTAGCTATACTTAACTCTTTGTTGCAATAGTTCAACTTCAAGAGTTTTATAGCTTCCTCATAATTACTCTCATCAAGAGTAAGGTTATGTATGACCTTTTTAGCCTCTCCTTTGAGAAGACTAAGTAGGTATGAAAATTTAGAAACCTTATCCAAGGACGGTTTCTTATGGATGTGAACTTCAAATGAAGTCCAAAAATTGTCCCAATTTTCTGTATCTAATCCTGAAAATGTAGGTAAGTCTAAGGTAGGTAAACGAATCTCTGGTAGTTGGTTATTGAATTGAGACCCAGTGTTACTGGTATTGGATCCAGATTGTTTTGCTAATTTAGATTATAAATTAGCAATTATATCAATTCAATTATATATAAATTATCTGTCAATTATATCTTGAGTCTCCTCTTCATACTGGGAGATGTCGTCTACAATTTGACTTACTTCCTCAGGATCGGTTTCTACAGTATTTAGTAGAGCAATATAAGACTGACTTGTAGACTTGACTTGATCAAATTTCAGATCAGCCACTCTAACTGATGTCTCTAAGTGATAAGAGTCAATGGGAGTATCTTTAGATAAGCCCTCAGACTTGTTAATTAATCTGGTCAAATGACCTTTAAGGCCAATGTAGGTTCTCCTTAATTGCTCAGGAGTAGCCATGTTGGGCTTGGGTCCAAATTTCATGGGATTAGTATATGTATTACTAATGAAGCTTGGGTACTTGTTCATTAGTGGACAAGTAACATTAAATGTAGCCTAATTTAAGGTGGCTAATTTATACTTTACCTCACTTGAGGTTAAATGTACCTACCTAACAACAAGTAGCTAGATATTTTGTGCACTGTCTGAACTTCACCATTAGTTCTCGTCCGGTTAGCTCTTCTATATCACCATCAGAGTTAATGGAGATTATCCAGCAATACACAAATTAGATACACAAAATAATGAATACAAGAGAAATATTATGGAGACACTCCAATCAGAGTTATCTCAAAGTTTTAATCCCACCCTGTATAGGGTCAGCACTAATAGTATAATACATACACTACTGACTAGCTTAGGTCTAGTCGTGATAATTCCTAACTAAGAACTATAAATTTATTTAGTCTGGGCTTGTACCAAATTCAGCACAATCTCAGCCTAAATTCTACCTAATAATATTGGTAAAGATTATTGTGGTACAGTAAGGTGAATATAATTGTGCTGTATTTTTGTTTTTTTTGGTTTTATAAGAGTGCACTTGCACACACAAGTGAAACAATTATGTACAGTTATGTTTGGCTTGCCAGCCACAGCCGTCTGTGATAGTTGATGGTGTTGATTAGCTTGTCAACCACATGCAACCTAGACTCACCTGACAAGTGTACACTATCTCTGGTCAGGTTCTGTCTATAAGGTCTGGCTGTAAATTGGATATATGTGGCATCCAATCTCACTCGTTTTTTCAGCCTGAAATTTATGTACTTAGCAGCTCTCTGGTAGTATTCCGGGGTTACTCCCTAACGATTATCTTGACTTGGTTGGCGAGGTTCCACTAATGTGAATACTACCGAATTACTGATGAGCTTGAAAGAAGAAATTATGGCTTTAAGGTGTTTGATCACCTCAGCTGGAAGAAGAGTGGGATGAATGTCATTACCACCTAAGTATATAATGGTTAGATGGTGAGGCCACTCTAACGCAGGTGTTAGTGTGGAGTTGTTATAAAAGTTATGAGCTGTTGCTCCTGGTGACCTAAAGATTCTCACTTCTGTGTGAGGTATAGGTCTAAGTGTTGTGGGTAATTGGCTATGACCCACTAAAGCTACCTTATACATGAGGTGAAAGTAGCAATATGTTGGTGTGACTTAGACTAACTGATGTGTTACACTGTTGGTTGACACAATTAATTAAATAGTTAGTCTAGCTTACATCACACAAGGATTAGTTATTAATGATTAATATTTGTAATTATAAATTTAAGCCTATCTGGTTCGAAGGACCATAATGTGGGACATTTGGGGCTTGACTCTAATTATTTAAATGTTAATATAGGTTAATATAGTAAATTCAATTACGAAGGACCACCCACTTTTATAGTAAAGAGGGAAACTGAGAAAATATGATCATTAGAACATTCTAGATGAACCAGTAACTATGGATAAAATACTAGAGAATATGATCATTGAAATAATTAATGGGCTGTATAATTAAATGAATCAAAGCCTCAAACACCTACATTGGGGGGGTATTACTGGAACTCAGTACGTCCAGGAACTAGTGTGGTTCGTTCACTAATCCAATGAATAATAATCTAATCCTATGAATACTTATGAAATCATTATCATTATCATTAAGGGGAACATAGATTATGAATATGTATAATAATAATTATAATAAACACATGTTAATCCAATGAACAGAGTTCTGCATGTAAAGGAGTACAGATAATAAATTCGAGGAATACAAAAGGAATCTTAACTTAATGACGATTCCTTAGAAGTTAGTCACGACGCTTCCTCTGATTCTCCTGGACTCGTCATGGAACACTGGGAGTTGATTAACATGGGAAATGACAGCTCGGAGAATTCTTCACACACGCTGTGATTTTTAGTTGTTATACGTCGTCACGACAAGCTACCCAGCTATAAACCCACCCCCGATCTGATGCATCAAACAAGGATAAGGTACTTAGCTAATATGGGCACTGTGTAAGTTAAAGCTTGCCGAAGGTCGCGTCCTAGGCTCTAGACTTGTCTATCCTAGATACTGACGCGCTCCACTGGCCGGTCACATGGAGCTACATAGAACCAAATTTAACAGGTTCCGTAAATGACACTGACACCAAGTGAAGGTATTGTCTGCAAGGTTCTTCACACCTCACAGTGGCAACTTTCTTCTGGAGATTTGATAGCGTTTAACCTGGTGGCTGGGTAATGGCGTCTCCTCGTGAGCACCCCGTGAACACGCCTACTCGTGAGCGTTTCAACACGTGGACTGGTGTCTTCTTCCGCCCCGCTCCGCGTCCCGCGTTTATTAACCAAATTATTTATTATGGATATTATCATTTCTCGCGGTTGTGCTTGAAATGCTCGGGTTAGGACGGGTTTATTATTTGGAAGAGTCAAATATTATTATTTGCCAGTTCTGTGATAGTAAACGAACAATGGAGAAGAATTAATGTCTCTCCAGGGCATTCACGCGTGACGTTAATTTTATTACCAGATAACAGCTATAACTATAAACGCTCTATTTGGCTTCAGTTGGAGATCAGTTTATCTGTAATTAATTATCACACAGAACACCGTTGTTTATGGAGAATCAACTTCAATTCTCAGACACATTGGATATAAATGTGTTTATTACAATGGAATCTGACGCAATACTGGCGTCGGGTGACGTAAGAATTCTAACCTTACTGTACAGATGTAATTATTAGTACATGTGAACTCTACGTTGGGTTAATTTTAATCACTACAATGATTAGTAGAATTAGTAATAATTAATGAGAATACAACAGTGTTGTATTTAGTGTTGGAAATTTCCAACATCCTCCGTGGCCCACGATGAATCCTCTTGGCTTCTCTCGGCAAATCTACCCTGGCCACAGGCCAGCCAAATCACAGTCCCACTGGGTGCTCCGTCGTGGAGGCCTTCAACCACAATCCAGCCTGTAGCTGGCAGGTTCCGATCAGCTCCACTGTGTAGGCCACTCCACGACTGATACTAGGGTTGCGAGCCCTAGGCAGGAGCCTCGTGTGATTCCGCTGATCACTCTCCTCTCTCAGCACCACAGTGGCTAGTCTCTTCCACCAGCCAGCCCCGGATAAGGCGATTCCTGATACTGCCACGTCACAGGCAGGCTAACACTCTCAACAGTGTTCGTCCAGGGGTGACTCACAGCTTCTTCAGAGCAAACTCGTGGAGAGACCTTGGCTGCCTTGGGTAGACTGATCCATCGTCCAATACAGCAGTCCCAGGTCGACTCTGTAATCAGACATGTCATTAGTACTGGGACTAGGGAACCTCACTTACAGGCTTAGACACAAACGTCCACCTATCCACTCCATAGATGGCGTTGCAGTCTAAGCGCCACCTCACCAGAGGACGGCAGCGGCTATGTTACGAGCTGATTAAGACGGGAATCCAGCACCTGTGGCCGGTATATCCCGTCCTCACTAGATGGCGTCGTCCATTTGGAGGGGTTTTTTTGAGCGGACTCACAGATGGCGTTGTCGTCACTGCTCCGTGCTACGACGCTGGACTCGGGTCCGTAACAGAGTGATTTAATCATTTGGTGACTATGTTGAAGAGAACCCTGTAAACCAGGATGATAGGGGCTGGACAATACCTGAGTGATGTTGAGCTCTTCCAGTGTCTTCTTGAAGAGATCACTGGTGAAGTTGGTGCCACAGTCACTTTGAACCTCCCGTGGAAATCCGTATTGAGTAAAGATCTTCAATAGTTGTTTCACCACCGTAGCAGCCGTAATGTTCTTTACAGGAACTGCTATGGGGAATCTGGTGGTTGGACACATGATGGTTAATATATAAGCATTGCCAGAACTAGTCCCGGGGTAAAGGACCAACACAGTCTATGATGAGTCTGTGGAAAGCTTCCGCAGGCACCGGGATAGGAATATATAGGATATATATATATATATATATATATATATATATATATATATATATATATATATATATATATATATATATATATATATATATATATATATATATATATATATATATGACAATGTCAGACCACGGAGGAAAATGAAACAGGAATTTCCTTAAGTACTTTCGTATATTAAATACATCTTCAGAAGGAATCATCTACATTCCTTCTGAATATATATATATATATATATATATATATATATATATATATATATATATATATATATATAAATATATATATATATATATATATATATATATATATATATATATATATATATATATATATATATATATATATATATATATATAAATTATTAAATATGACCAAAAAAGTAAGATTAATAATTCTAACACGAATTTTCTCAATCTTTCGTACATTTCTTTTCACTGTTGGTGGTAATTCAAAAATCAATTCTCCAAAATTCATTTTTATTTCTAGTCTGACGCGACACTTGAGCGCGTTTCGTAAAACTTATTACATTTTCAAAGACTTTAGTATACACAACTGAATAGAACTTACACATCTCCGATTTGTTTATATCTACATTTGAGTAAGGTGGATGGGGTGAGGTGGTATTAATAGGGTATTAATTTCATCAACACAAGACAGAACATGAAACAATGGGTATTGAAAGGAAGTGATTGTAGAAAGCCTATTGGTCCATATTTCTTGATGCTTCTATATTGGAGCAGAGTCTTGAGGTGGGTACAATATAGTTATGCATTAATTGGCTGTTGATAGCTGGTGCTGACTTTTTAATGTGCAGTGCCTCGCAAACGTCAAGCCTTCTGCTATCGCTGTATCTATCGATGATTTCTGTGTTGTTTACTAGGATTTCTCTGGCGATGGTTTGGTTGTGGGAAGAGATTATATGTTCCTTAATGGAGCCCTGTTGCTTATGCATCGTTAAACGCCTAGAAAGAGATGTTGTTGTCTTCCCTATATACTGGGTTTTTTGGAGCTTACAATCCCCAAGAGGGCATTTGAAGGCATAGACGACGTTGGTCTCTTTTAAAGCGTTCTGCTTTGTGTCTGGAGAGTTTCTCATGAGTAGGCTGGCCGTTTTTCTGGTTTTATAGGAAATCGCCAGTTGTATCCTCTGATTTTTGTCTGTAGGGATAACGTTTCTATTAACAATATCTTTCAGGACCCTTTCCTCCGTTTTATGAGCTGTGGAAAAGAAGTTCCTGTAAAATAGTCTAATAGGGGGGTATAGGTGTTGTGTTAGTTGTCTCTTCAGAGGTTGCATGACGTTTCACTTTCTTCTTATGATGTCTTCGACGAAACCATTGGAGAAGCCGTTGTTCACTAGGACCTGCCTTACCCTACAGAGTTCTTCGTCGACTTGCTTCCATTCTGAGCTGTGGCTGAGAGCACGGTTGACATATGCGTTAACAACACTCCTCTTGTACCTGTCTGGGCAGTCGCTGTTGGCATTTAGGCACATTCCTATGTTCGTTTCCTTAGTGTAGACTTCAGTGTGGAAACCTCCGCTCTTTTCCATGACTGTTACATCTAGAAAGGGCAGCTTCCCATCCTTTTCCATCTCGTAAGTGAAACGCAGCACGGAACTCTTATTCATATTTAATTCTTATTCATACTTATTCATATTTATTTCATATTTAATAATATATGTCTACAGGAAAGACTGCTACCAAAATATACTAATATATATAAATATATATATATATATATATATATATATATATATATATATATATATAAATATATATATATATATATATATATATATATATATATATATATATATATATATATATATATATATATATATATATATATATATATATATATATATATATATATATATGTGTAAGAGGGATAGGAGCCTTGGGAATCAGGATGTTAGGTTTTCCTGCCATCTGACATATATGACACTGATATACGTAACTTTTGACGTCTTTAACCATACCTGGCCAGTTGTAGTCTTGTCTGATTCCGTGATAGGTTTTATTTAAACCATAGTGAGAAAGTGCTTCGTGGGCCAGGTGTAGAATATCAGGCCGTAGGCTGGTGGGAACTACTAGTTGGTCGACATCTGCCCAATCGTCATCTTCCGTCAGCTTACTGGGTCTGTATCTGCGGTAGAGCAACTGATTCTCTAGGAAGAACCCAGGGATACTGTCAGGTTGAGTCTCTGCCTGGAAGAATAATGGTGTTAATGAAGGATCTTCCCTCTGTAACTTACGGAACTCCAACATAGTAAGATTCGGTGGTAGATTCTGATGGTCTTGAGGGACAGCGGTTGTAGTAGAGTCAGCTGGTTGCGGGCGTGCAGCTTGAGCGCGGGTTGTCACCAAAACTGGAGGAGAAACTTCATCACTTTCTTGAACCTCTGCTGGAACATATTTTAAGATGAGGTTGTCCACTACAGAGTCACATACCTGGGGTTTGTCCATGATGATCAGGTTGGAAGGTTGCAGATCTTCGGCCAAGTCATTGCCCAGGAGAAGTTGTTCCCCTGACATGGGAAAAGGCTTTTCCCTGATGGCGATTTGGACTTCACCGGTCTCGAAAGGACAATCCAGGTGAACTCTGGCGAGTAGATACGGAGTGGTAGCAGTGAGGTCAGTGATAAGGACGGTTTCCCCGGTGAAGGTGATGTTAGGCACAGCCGATTTCAATATTATTGACTGAAGAGCCGCTGTGTCTCTCAACATCTTCAATTCGAAACGTCCCTCCGAATCTATACTGTTGGCAGAGATAGTTTCAGGATACAGGTGTTTGCTGAAGAGAAAAAGATCATTAACAGGAACACCAACATTCATCACAGGCTTACCGGACTTAGGAGGAGTCGGTTTGGGTTTAGGAGTTTCACTATAGCCTTTGTATTGTGCTTTTCCACATTTATCTATGGTATGTCCACAGAGCTTGCAATACTTACAATACAATTGAGAGCTCGCTTGATCGGTACTCACTTTGTCATAATTATACCAAGACTTCTTACTGGAAGATGGGTCAGGTGTTAGCCGGTGTATAAGGCTGTAGGTGTCAGCCGACTTCGCACATCTGATGTAGTCGGTTTCTTCTTTGTCTGCTAAATATAAACGGATGGAAGAGGGAGCACGTCTAAAGAATTCCTCAACTAGAATGAGGTTGACGAGTTCTGAAAATGTAGAGACATATGCTGCTTCAGCCATTTCATGAAATATCTTTTCTTTGTATTGGCAAATTCTAAAAAGGTGGTGGTACTTGCCTTTAGATAATCACGGAATTTTCGTCTGTAGCTTTCGGTGGAGAGAAGGTAAGCGTCTAAAACTGCTTACTTCAGGATCTTGTATTCATTCTCAGACGCTAAGATACTGAGAGTAATCGCAGCTCTACCTGTGAGATGCACTCTGAGAAGGGTAGACCATTGATCAGCAGGCCAGCTAAGGTTTTTAGCTAGGGCCTCAAAAGTAGTAAAAAACACATCGATCTCCGTCTCAACGAATGGTGGCATTAACTTACTTGCATGGGAGACATTGAAGCTTACTGGGAGACTAGCTGTAGCTTGTTGGCACTAATTGTGGTGTGTAGTTTCCAAGTTGAGTTCTTGTTGACGACATGCTAGAGCCATATCAGCTTGCTTCTTATCGTGCTCACGTTGCATCTCCAGGTGACGTTGTCTTGTTTCAAGCTGTACCCTCTCACGCTCACGGTGTAGGGCAGCCTCACGTTCCTGTTCTTCCTTCTTTAGAGCAGCCTCACGTTCCTGTTCTTCCTTCTTTAGGGCAGCCTCGCGTTCCCTTATCTGGAGAGCTTCTTTTTGTTGTTCCCGCTCTATTTTCGCTAATTCGAGTTTTAACTTCATAGCTGCCAGACAATGTCTATCTGTAATAGAATAGTTTTTGTGAGCATCAGAGTCTATAATTCCTTCATCTAAGAGGTGATCCAGGATAATATTGTGCAAGTCATTTTTGTTGGCTCCAGGGGGAACATCTAGTTGATACTCGTGTGCAAGAGTTTGTAATTCTGTCCTCTTGGCACGAATTAAGTTCCCTACTTCACTTGCTGGATCACTACGAAATGCTGAGAGACGAAACATTTTGAAATAGCAAATAAATGTACAGAGAATATACTTGTGATATTCTAAGTGTCAGTAACAGGATGACGTGGAAACTGGTAACTATCCTGTGGATTTTTAATCGTTAACAATTAACGTTAATATTAGATGGTAAATGATTAGTCAATCAAAATCGCAGGAAATCTTGTACTCGGTACTCAATATAAGAGAATAAGGGCAATAAAATATTCCTACTAAAAAAATAAAACCGATAGTTTCAAAACAAATGAAACTTTTAATTGTTTCAAAAGTGAAAGGGTAGTCCAAGAATGTAGGGATACCTTGCCGGGTCTCAATAGGACAGAAACAAGGGGTTTCCTACTTAATTATATGATACTTACAGAATTATCGTTCTTTGTGTTCTAAAAAAAGAAAGCTAATTCCCTACCTGAGTAAATATCATCATCTCTGACCGACGTGTAGGGGTGCGAGTGTCAACTGGTGACGAGACCTGCTGTTGAGGTCCCAACTCAACAGCGTAGTCCGTGCTAGAGGAACTATGGCCCTCTATATCCTCCTTTGGTCGGATTGCAGAAGATAGGGTGCTGTGACCCGAAGACAAATCAAAGTACCAGGGTACCAAAATGATGATCTGCCGTAATTTGAGAAATATCCTAGGGACAAAAAAGGTGGAATACACGAGTAATAACACTGAGGGAGGGATGACCAATTAGGAGAATGACTGAGGCCTCCAGTCACCACGTAATCCACAGTTATCCAACACTCATAATATGTTACACTCGGAAAGCACAAAATACACAGCACCATATATATATTAAAAGTAATGAAAATATTGAAAAGCAACTTTATCAAAGCCAAGTACACTTACCACAAATTGATGTTCTAGTACTAGTACATGAGTGAGGCTCCTAGGACAGACCCCCATTAAATGTGATGGAAAAAAAGAAGTGTAGGTGTTCGACAGTCCTCCCAATGGCTGGTGTCAATGCCTATCACATTTAAAACAAAAAAGATGACTGTGTAGCTGTTGTGTCCTGTGGCAAAGTAAGGTAAAACAAGGAAAACAAATAGTATGAACAATAAAACTTTAATTAAATTGAAAACAAATTATGAATAAGACAATTCCTTGGCTATGTACAGTGCAAACAAACAAGATTATAAAGTCAAAAAATAACATAAAATACAATAGTGGTGACGTTACTCTAAAATGGATAAAGACAAAAATGAAATTAACAGGTGCTGAGAATAAAGTGCTGGCTGAGAACATCCACTAATAGACAGAGCGTATATCAGATGTTTGTGTCAGCTTTGAGAGCACAGGATATTCTAAATTGAATGGCTGGTACAGGCTCCGTCATCGGCTATGTAGATGGCGCTGAAGTGCAGAGGTGCAGATGTCGATTCACCAATCAGAAGTGGGCGGGCTGGAAGTGGTGGTTTGGTGATCGACGAGGGGGAGGTGGTATTTTACTCAATATGTACTACACTTGCTTGTAGTATCTAGATGTTGTAGATGTACTGAAGTAACATGATGATAGAAAAGAGCAGCCAAATCTCTCTCGAAGGTGATTATTGTAACAATTTATATATATATATATATATATATATATATATATATATATATATATATATATATATATATATATATATATATATATATATATATATTTTTTTTTTTTTTTTTTTTTTGAAGGAACTGGGTTCTAGGCTCATTGAAACAACAAGGGACCCGAGAGCTGCAAGCTTTCTTTTCCAGCGCCTCAGTGTGGCGATACAGAGGGGAAATGCGCACTGCATCCAGGGTTCCTGCCCGCCATCTGAGGAGCTGGAGGAACTCGACAACCTATGATAACCATCTTTGTAACCCATATGTAACTCCTTTTTTGTAACAAAGTTCAAATAAAGTAAATATATATGTGTACATACAAAAGAATGGGGGTAGTAGGAGAAGATAATATTAGTGTTCAGTGAGAAACCACAAGGTCTCCTCTGAATACTTTTTCTTTTCTTCTCCGAGGCTATGGGTCCCCACATTGGCACCAGAGGTGGTACCCTCACAAACTTTTAAAAACTTCTATATATATATAAATATATATATAAATATATATATATATATATATATATATATATATATATATATATATATATATATACATATATATATATATATATATATATATATATATATATATATATATATATATATATATATATATGTCGTACCTAGTAGCCAGAACTCACTTCTCAGCCTACTATTCAAGGCCCGATTTGCCTAATAAGCCAAGTTTTCCTGAATTAATATATTTACTATAATTTTTTTCTTATGAAATGATAAAGCAACCCTTTTCTCTATGTATGAGGTCAATTTTTTTTTATTGGAGTTAAAATTAACGTAGATATATGACCGAACCTAACCAACCCTACCTAACCTAACCTAACCTATATTTATAGGTAAGGTTAGGTTAGGTAGCAAAAAAAAGCTAGGTTAGGTTAGGTTAGGTAGGTTAGGTAGACGAAAAAACATTAATTCATGAAAACTTGGCTTATTAGGCAAATCGGGCCTTGAATAGTAGGCTCAGAAGTGCGTTCTGGCTATTAGGTACGACATATATATATATGTATATATATATATTTATATATATATATATATATATATATATATATATATATATATATATATATATATATATATATATATATATATATATATATATGTCGTACCTAGTAGCCAGAACGCACTTCTCAGCCTACTATGGAAGGCCCGATTTGCCTAATAAGCCAAGTTCTCCTGAATTAATATATTTTCTCTAATTTTTTTCTTATGAAATGATAAAGCTACCCATTTCATTATGTATGAGGTCAATTTTTTTTATTGGAGTTAAAATTAACGTAGCTATATGACCGAACCTAACCAACCCTACCTAACCTAACCTAACCTATCTTTATAGGTTAGGTTAGGTTAGGTAGCCGAAAAAGTTAGGTTAGGTTAGGTTAGGTAGGTTAGGTAGTCGAAAAACAATTAATTCAAATCCTTGTCCTCCACTACCATTCCCCCCTAAGAAATATAAGAAAATATAAGAAAAATAAGAAAATATAAGAAAAACAGTTAAAAAAAACGAAATGAACAAAAAAACAAAATACACAATACTCACAAAGCGAACAGTACGGTAAAAACACATCTCAATTCCAACGCAATGTCACACAAAATAATTAAATCAAAATGAAAATAAATTTAAATCTATGAAAATTCAATCTATATAGACTGTTCGTTTGCTCAAAATCGCTAATCTCCGAACCTTCTTCACCGATTGGCTTGAAATTTTCACAAAATGTTCCATTCGCATCCGAGCAGGTTTTTATATACATACTATATCGATGTCACGTCTGTGAAGGGAAAAAGTTATTTTTTTTTAAAAACCTGTGTTTTACGTGTGTTTTTCAAGTGAAGGAAATCTTCGAAACCTCTTTACCGATTGCTTTGAAATCATGACACCACATTGCACTCGAATTAGCGAGTGTTTTTATTTATCTACTATATACATGCCTCACCTGTAACAGGAAAATATATGATTTTTTTTTTAAAACAGCGCCATCTGGTGAACATATGAGCAACACACTCTGTAATCTCCGAAAGTTCTTCACCGATTGCTTTTAACTTTTGACACAAGACTCCTTTCGAATACGTGCGCGTTTTTGATGTACCTACTATTTAGATGCCACTCCTGTGACAGGTAAAAAAATGCATTTTTTTTAAACAGCGCCATCTGTTGCAGGTAAGAGCAACATATGATATATAAGATATGTTACAATTCAATTTCAGTGTTTCCGATTTCATTGATATATTGAATTTTCATAGATTTTGATTTATTTTCATTTCGATTTAATTATTTTGTGTGACATTGCGTTGGAATTGAGCTGTGTTGTTTACCATACCGTTCATTTTGTGGGTATAGCTTATTTGTTTCCTTTTTCATTGTTTTTCATTCCGTTTTTAACTTTTCTTCTTATTTTTCAATGCAATTGGTGGGGAAATTGAGCTGTGTTAATTGATTGGTGTTTGAATCGAAATATTTCGTTAGTATTTTTTGTTTTTGTTTTGAAAACAAGAAAATCGACATCACGTTTATTTCACAGCTGCAAATGTGCAACAAACAGCTATGAATCTACCGGCTACAATTTTAACTGCTTTCTTCACGTTATGTCAAAATGACGCGTTTGCGAACATATTGCTGTATTCGGAAGTGTCTACGTATTACACATGGAATGCCAGTAGAAAATCATTTGAACGACATAAATGAGGAGACGGACAACTTGGCATATTCCAATAAACTACAATAGGCAGACTGTACCCCGTGCATTCCAATCAAGATGAATGTTTCTTTATTCGAAAGCTGTTGGTAAATGTGCCCGGTCCAATGTCTTTCCAGAAATTGAGATTTTTCATCGGTATAAAACACGCCACTTTCCGTAGTGCATGTCAAGCTCTGAATTTCTTGGAGAACGACCGACACTGGGATGTATGCATTAATGACACATCCACATTAATTTAATTAATGTCACATCCAAATCAAATTCGTGCATTGTTAGCACCACCGGCACCACCGGCTCTCGATCCTTCACCAGCAACAGAGTATGGGAGAAACACAAATCTCACATGGCTGAAGATATTGCCCATCGAATACGCAAGGAACATTCAAATATGAACATGAATTTCACAGCAGAAATCTACAACGAAGCGTTGCTAATGATTGAAGATTTGTGCTTAGAAATCGCGAACAAAGTTCTCAATCAATTGGAAATGCCATCACCGAATCGATCTGCTGCTGTTTCGTTCAATGTAGAATTGCGTCGTGAACAAAATTACAACATGGGTGATCTTTTATTGTATGTGCAATCAAATATTCTTAAGCTAACGCTTGAGCGAAAAGGCATTTACGATCAAATAATTCAAAGTGTCAATAACGGGGTTGGAGAAATCTTCTTAGATGCGCCAGGAGAAAATGTAAAACCTTTCTAATTAGATTGATTATGGCAACATTTCGATCCTTAAATGGCCAAACCCTAACTCTTGCATCGTACGGAATAACTGTGACATTGCTACCAGGTGGAAGAACTGTTACTTTGGCTTTGAAATTGCCATTGAAGATGCAGTTCATTGAAACTCCCACGTGCAACGTTTCCAAAGCATCCAGCATGGGAAAAGTATTGTAGAAATGTAAACTTGTTGTTTGGGATGAATGCACAATGGCCTACAAAAAATCGCTCGAGGCTCTTGATCGATCATTGCAAGATTTGCGTGAAACAGCAGACCATTTGGGAATGCATTAATATTGCTTGCAGATGATTTCATGCAAACATTCCCTGTGATTCCTCGATCGACACCAGCGGACGAAATAAATGCTTGCCTGAAATATTCTATTTTGTGGCGCCACGTAAAGATGTTAAAATTAACTACAAATATGCGTGTCCAACTGCAAAACGACTCATCAGCTGAGATATTCTCACATCAATTTCTGGAAATTGGGAACGGAAACGTGCCGGTTGATCTGACCTCTGGACGAATTTCATTGCCTCATAACTTCTACAATTTAGTGACGTCAAAATAAGAATTGGTTGAAAAAGTATTTCCCAATATTCAAACCAATTACAAGAATCACAATTGGCTGAGTGAACGAGCTGTTCTTGTGGTCAAGAACATAGACGTCTACGAACTTAACAATATTACTCAGTCTAACATACAAAGGGAGGCAGTCACATACAAGTCCGTCGACACTGTTGTGGAGGCAGATGAAGCGGTTAATTATCCAATAGAGTATTTTAATTCACTCGATCTGTTAGGGATACCACCGCACGTACTGTAATTAAAAATCGGCGTTCCAGTTATCATGTTACGAAATATCAACCAGCGAAAGTTTAGCAAAGGCACGCGGCCTACAGTAAAAAAAATATTCGGCAACGTCGTAGAAGCAACAATCTTGACAGGACCTTTCAAAGGTGAAGATGTCCTCATTCCTCACATTCCTATGATTCAAACGGATTTGCCATTTCAATTTATGAGATTGTAATTGCCAATTTGATTGATGTTTGCAATCATCATCAACAAAGCTCAGGGCCAATCTTTAGAATTGTGCGCTTTAGATCTAGACACAGATTGTTTCTCACATGGACAATTATATGTTGCGTGTTCTAGAGTCAGCAATCAGACAATCTCTGTTCACAGACAATGGAATAAAGAAAAATATTGTATACCCACAAGCATTGGGAAATTAAACATGATAGAAACGTGCATTTTCTCTTTTCTTTCTTTTCCATTTAACCAGACTGAGCCACAGCAATGCATGGCGGGAACAGCTAGTTTATCAATAAAATCGGAAATATTGAAATGGAATCATAACATATTTAGTATAGCGTGTGTTGCTCTTACATCCAGCAGATGGCGTTGTTTTGAAAAAAAACAATCATATTTTTACTTGTCACAAGTGTGGCATCTATTCTTATACTCACAAAATAAAAGGTATGATAAAAAACACAGCTTAATTCCAATGCAATGTCTCACAAAATATTTAAATCAAAATGAAAATAAATTGAAATCCACGAAAATTCAATTTGTCAATGCAATCGGAAACATTGAAATGGAATCGTAACATATCTAGTATAGTGTCTGTCAGTGTTACATGCAACAGATGGCGCTGATTCTGAAAAAAAAACTGGTTTTACCTGTCACAGGTTATACTTATACTTACAAAATAAATGGTATGGTAAACAACATAGCTCAATCCAACGCAGTGTCACACAAAATAATTAAATCAAAATGAAAATAAATCAAAATCTATGAAAATTCAATATATCAATGAAATTGGAGACACTGAAATTGAATTGTAACATATCTTATATATTGTATATTGCTCTTACGTGCAACAGATGGTGCTGTTATAAAAAAAATGCATGTTTTTACCTGTCACAGGTGTGGTCACTACCATGGTTCACTCACGTGGTCACCAGCATGGTTCACTCACGTGGTCACTACCATGGTTCACTCACGTGATCACCAGCATGGTTCACTCACGTGGTCACCAGCATGGTTCACTCACGTGGTCACTACCATGGTTCACTCCCGTGGTCACCATCATGGTTCACTGACGTGGTCACCAGCATGGTTCACTCACGTGGTCACCAGCATGGTTCACTGACGTGGTCACCAGCATGGTTCACTCCCGTGGTCACCAGCATGGTTCACTCACGTGGTCACCAGAATGGTTCACTCACGTGGTCACTATCATGGTTCACTCACGTGGTCACCAGAATGGTTCACTCACGTGGTCACTACCATGGTTCACTCACGTGGTCACCAGAATGGTTCACTCACGTGGTCACCAGCATGGTTAACTCACGTGGTCACCAGCATGGTTCACTCACGTGGTCACCAGAATGGTTCACTCACGTGGTCACCAGAATGGTCCATTCACGTGGTCACTACCATGGTTCACTCACGTGGTCACCAGCATGGTTCACTCACGTGGTCAGCAGCATGGTTCACTCACGTGGTCACCAGCATGGTTCACTCACGTGGTCACCAGCATGGTTCACTCACGTGGTCACCAGAATGGTTCACTCACGTGGTCACTACCATGGTTCACTCACGTGGTCACCAGCATGGTTCACTTACGTGGTCACCAGAATGGTTCACTCACGTGGTCACTACCATGGTTCATTCACGTGGTCACCAGCATGGTTCACTCACGTGGTCACTACCATGGTTCACTCACGTGGTCACCAGCATGGTTCACTCACGTGGTCACTACCATGGTTCACTCACGTGGTCACCAGCATGGTTAACTCACGTGGTCACCAGCATGGTTCACTGACGTGGTCACCAGCATGGTTCACTCACGTGGTCACCAGCATGGTTCACTTACGTGGTCACCAGAATGGTTCACTCACGTGGTCACTACCATGGTTCACTCACGTGGTCACCAGCATGGTTCACTCACGTGGTCACTACCATGGTTCACTCACGTGGTCACCAGCATGGTTCACTCACGTGGTCACTACCATGGTTCACTCACGTGGTCACCAGCATGGTTAACTCACGTGGTCACCAGCATGGTTCACTGACGTGGTCACCAGCATGGTTCACTCACGTGGTCACCAGAATGGTTCACTCACGTGGTCACTACCATGGTTCACTCACGTGGTCACTACCATGGTTCACTCACGTGGTCACCAGCATGGTTCACTCACGTGGTCACTACCATGGTTCACTCACGTGGTCACCAGCATGGTTCACTCACGTGGTCACTACCATGGTTCACTCACGTGGTCACCAGCATGGTTCACTCACGTGGTCACTACCATGGTTCACTCACGTGGTCACCAGAATGGTTCACTCACGTGGTCACCAGAATGGTTCACTCACGTGGTCACCAGCATGGTTCACTCACGTGGTCACTACCATGGTTCACTCACGTGGTCACCAGCATGGTTCACTCACGTGGTCACTACCATGGTTCACTCACGTGGTCACCAGCATGGTTCACTCACGTGGTCACTACCATGGTTCACTCACGTGGTCACCAGCATGGTTCACTCACGTGGTCACTACCATGGTTCACTCACGTGGTCACCAGAATGGTTCACTCACGTGGTCACCAGCATGGTTAACTCACGTGGTCACCAGCATGGTTCACTCACGTGGTCACCAGCATGGTTCACTCACGTGGTCACCAGAATGGTTCACTCACGTGGTCACTACCATGGTTCACTCACGTGGTCACCAGCATGGTTCACTCACGTGGTCACTACCATGGTTCACTCACGTGGTCACCAGCATGGTTCACTCACGTGGTCACTACCATGGTTCACTCACGTGGTCACCAGCATGGTTCACTCATGTGGTCACTACCATGGTTCACTCACGTGGTCACCAGCATGGTTCACTCACGTGGTCACTACCATGGTTCACTCACGTGGTCACCAGCATGGTTCACTCACGTGGTCACTACCATGGTTCACTCACGTGGTCACCAGCATGGTTCACTGACGTGGTCACCAGCATGGTTCACTCACGTGGTCACTACCATGGTTCACTCACGTGGTCACCAGCATGGTTCACTGACGTACGTTGTCGTATTAATACTCTCGTTACTTGGCCCTCCAGAACGGAGAAGCTCAGGAATTTTAATTGAGAGAGAAAGGAATCTGGCATCGAGGCTGTTGACTCTCTCTTTATCATGATTAGTTTTGGACCAAAACTTGCTGACATTTTCTTATCAGTCTGCCTCCAATATTATATAATTTCCCTCGGTGATTGGGGGGGGGGTAAATCTGGGATAGATTAAGAGTATTAATCCAGACTCCACTATCGGCGATGGAACTTGTATGAAATATAGAAAGGTTCATATGAGCTTCTGGTGCTGTTCTAATTCTCGCGTTTTACCTGTTCTTGTCGACGCCCTGAGCGAGTCCATCAACAGACCCGTGAAGGAAGTTACCCAGATTAACAGATCATAACTAATGTGTGTTCGTAGCATCAAGAACCTCAGAAACAAGTTGGTCTGATCGTAATTACATGATGACTAGCGGTTTATATATAACTAAATTTCTCTGTTTATTTATTCATTGATATTTATATTTTATGTGTATATCAACTGAATAATTTCCAGTATAGAGAAGCATCTTTGAATATTAATAAAGTGCTTAAAGCACCCACTGAAGCAACCCGCGGGCCAACAGATGCTCGATATTAGCATTGGTAAATGTTTCCATTTGTTACATATATCCCAGGAGGTGGTTGTGAGGGAAGGACTGAAGGCCACCAACTGCTGTGTGATGATCACTCATCAGTAGGTAATTAGAGATATTGTGCACGAAGATAATAGTAATTTCTTTCCTTGCTTTTCCTTCAGATTTGGAAATCCTGAAACGTAGCTATAATAATTTAAGGATAAAAACATAATTGTTTTTTCTGCTTAATCTTTACCTTAAACAGTTGGTAATAAAGCGAGAGAATGTCAAGCCAGGGCTGTGGTTCACACGCCAGGCTGCGTGCAGCTGTGAATAATAGCCTGGTTGACCTGATCGTCAACCATAAGCCTGGTGAGAGTGCTGGCCGCCGGGGGAGACAATGATCCTGGGGAACCTACTGAAGCTAACCTTTATGAAGAAGCTGTGGTAGGGACGAGGTCCGAGGCGCGGCTGCACGTGCAGAGGCTCTTCACCATGACGGGTCTGTGTCCCTCACCTCACCAGCCAGATGCTGGTGACCAGGCTCTCATCTCCCGAGTCTTCTCTCACCTTTGGCTCTGTTTATTGTTATAAATTACAACGATTACAAAATCGTTTATATATGTTTATATGAACATCTTATATGTATTTGTTATATATGTTTACAAAGCAAATAGTAGGCATCCTTCAGTCTCGGGAGACTATGGAGTTGCGTCCTGATTGTCAGTCCTGGTGCAGCGTCTGGTGTGACTGATGAGGCCAATCCGAGAGTGGCAGTCCATGGCGGTATATGTTTACAACATCAACCAGTACACTATAGTCCTCCATCGTGACCCCTGTGCATGAAGACTGTGTTTAACGTGTGTGCTCTCCTTCATTGTTACGCCTGACATGGCCCCAGGCGCCATCCACTCTCAGGAATTAATCATGTGACGTTTAAAGCTCTGAAATATTCCACTTTACGTAATTGTCTTGTATTTTGTGTCAACCAAGACCTTAGCTGCTTCAGATTCCAGTATGCAATTGAATACCCCTGTTGCTATTCATTCAACAACCATAACTTTATATTAAGTTAAAAATATATTTTGAAATCCTTCATTTTATTTTTACGTCCACGTACCTTCTCTTTTGGCAGTGTATGACACTCCAGCATCTTGGGAGACGATTTCTGTTCCTGCTCGACCTCGTGCACCGATACCCAGAATGGGTCGTCTTTTTCTCCCTCTCGTCCTCTCTCCTGTCATTGTGTGGCGTCCGGCATATTGATGAAGCTCCATCCAAAATCCCACATTTACTGAAACCCTACGACCGTGTGTGTGTGTGTGTGTGTGTGTGTGTGTGTGTGTGTGTGTGTGTGTGTGTGTGTGTGTGTGTGTGTGTGTGTGTGTGTATATATATATATATATATATATATATATATATATATATGTCGTACCTAGTAGCCAGAACGCACTTCTCAGCCTACTATGCAAGGCCCGATTTGCATAATAAGCCAAGTTTTCCTGAATTAATATATTTTCTCTAATTTTTTTCTTATGAAATGATAAAGCTACCCATTTCATTACGTATGAGGTCAATTTTTTTTAATTGGAGTTAAAATTAACGTAGATATATGACCGAACCTAACCAACCTTACCTAACCTAACCTAACCTATCTTTATAGGTTAGGTTAGGTTAGGTAGCCGAAAAAGTCAGGTTAGGTTAGGTTAGGTAGGTTAGGTAGTCGAAAAAATATTATTTCATGAAAACTTGGCGTATTAGGCAAATCGGGCCTTGCATAGTAGGCTGAGAAGTGCGTTCTGGCTACTAGGTACGACATATATATATATATATATATATATATATATATATATATATATATATATATATATATATATATATATATATATATATATATATATATATATGTCGTACCTAATAGCCAGAACGCACTTCTCAGCCTACTATGCAAGGCCCGATTTGCCTAATAAGCCAAGTTTTCCTGAATTAATATATTTTCTCTAAATTTTTTCTTATGAAATGATAAAGCTACCCATTTCATTACGTATGAGGTCATTTTTTTTTAGTGTAGTTAAAATTAACGTAGATATATGACTAAACCTAACCAACCCTACCTAACCTAACCTAACCTATATTTATAGGTTAGGTTAGGTTAGGTAGCCGAAAAAGTTAGGTTAGGTAGGTTAGGTAGTCGAAAAACAATTAATTCATGAAAAGTTGGCTTATTAGGCAAATTGGGCCTTGCATAGTAGGCTGAGAAGTGCGTTCTGGCTACTAGGTACGACATATATATATATATATATATATATATATATATATATATATATGTCGTACCTAGTAGCCAGAACGCACTTCTCAGCCTACTATGCAAGGGCCGATTTGCCTAATAAGCTAAGTTTTCATGAATTAATAATTTTTTCGACTACCTAACCTACCTAACCTAACCTAACCTAACTTTTTCGGCTACCTAACCTAACCTAACCTATAAAGATAGGCTAGGTTAGGTTAGGTAGGGTTGGTTAGGTTCGGTCATATATCTTCGTTAATTTTAACTCCAATAAAAAAAACTGACCTCATACATAATGAAATGGGTAGCTTTATCATTTCATAAAAAAAAATTAGAGAAAATATATTAACTCAGGAAAACTTGGCTTATTAGGCAAATCGGGCCTTGCATAGTAGGGCAAGAAATGCGTTCTGGCTACTAGGTACGACATATATATATATATATATATATATATATATATATATATATATATATATATATAATAAATATGTTAAATATGACCGAAAAGGTAAGATTAATAATTCTAATGCAAATTTTCTCAATATTTCTTATGTTTCTTTTCACTGTCAATGGTAATTGAAAAATCAATTCTCCAAAATTCATTTTTATTTCAAGTCTGACGCGACGCCTGAACGCGTTTCGTAATAACTGATTACATTTTCAAAGACTTTAGTTTACACACACAACTGTGACCTGTAAACACTCATTATACATCCATACTTATACTCGCATTTGGGTGAGGTGATATGGTACAACAGTTTTGGGTGAGGTGAACAAACTTGGGACAAGCACAAGACAAAACATGAAACAATGGGTATAACTTAGTTAAGAGAACATAAGAATGGAAGTAACTGCAGAGGGCCTATTGGCCCATACTTCCTCTTGATGCTTCTATATTAGTTCGGAGTCTTGAAGTGGGTAGAATATAGTTGTATATTAATTGGCTGTTGATTACTGGTGTTGACTTCTTGATGTGTAGTGCCTCGCAGATGTCGAGCCTCCTGCTGTCGCTGTATCGATCAATGATTTTTGTGTTGTTTGTTAAGATTTCTCTGGTGATGGTCTGGTTGTGAGAAGAGATTATAATGTTCTCCATATAATCTCCATAGAGGCTCTATCAAGGAACATATAATCTCTTCTCACAACCAGACCATCACCAGAGAAATCTTAACAAACAACACAGAAATCATTGATAGATACAGCGATAGCAGGAGGCTCGACATCTGCGAGGCACTACACATCAAAAAGTCAACACCAGCAATCAACAGCCAATTAATACACAACTACTGTATGTTCTACCCACTTCAAGACTCTGAACCAATATAGAGGTATAGGTCAATAGGCCCTCTGCAGCATACATAAAAAATAACATAAAATAACATAAAATAAATAAAATAACATAAAATAAAAAAAATAATAAAAAACAAAAAATAACATAAAATAACAAAAAATAACATAAAATAACATAAACATATCCTTGAAATCCAAGGCCATTCAATGCTCTAGATTGATATGTTACTCGACCTCCCTCGTGGTCATCCTGGCCAGTCTCTTTGTGTAATGAAGATCACTTCTGATAGTAGGTCCCTTCCGTCTTCCGTAATTCTTGCTGGTGCCAGGTGCTCCATTCAGGAGCATCTGTTCTCCTCCCTCTGCAATAGGTGCTGGAAATTTGGGCATGATCGCTTCAAATGCACAAGTGCCGTGTCCCTATGCCCCTTGTGTGGATACTCAGGTCATTATGAGACAGTGCTTTTCTTCCCAAGCTCACTGCGTCAATTGCAGTGATGCCCACCCTACCTTCTCTCGCACATGTGTGCAATACAAATTTGAGGAAGCCATCCTCAGTTTGAAACATCAGAATCATTTATCTTTTCTTGAGGTGAGACGCCAAGTACGCCATCTTTTATCTTCCTCTGGCATGTCTTATACTCGTATATTGCGTTTCACTTGTCGTCCTCTCCCACTTTCTCAGTTTTGCAACCGTTTCCAGGCCATGGACCTGGACACCACCACCACCACCACCTCACCTGCTCTATTAAATTCTGGGCCAGAGGGTCTTCCTCCTAGATCTCTGTCTGGTGTCTCCCTTCCCTTCCTTCCTTCCTTCCTTCCTTCCTTCCTTCCTTCCTTCCTTCCTTCCTTCCTTCCTTCCTTCCTTCCCAGTCTTCCCTGTCTCCTGTGCCCTCTTTCCTTCTCACCCCTCCCCTCTTGTATTTTGGCCCTCCACACCGCCTGTCCATCCTGGTCGTTGTCCCTCCTCCCAGCAATCTTCATATTGACTGCTCCTGTTCTCCTTCTCCTGTTGAGACTGCAACGGCTGTCGCCCAGTACGATGCTGCTGGCACACCTGTCTATATTAGAAACATAAGCCTGGCTCCTCTTCTTCCTACCCAGCAGGTAAGAAGGCATCAATCTCTTCCTCACCTTCCGACTCCGACTCTATCCCTGAATCCCCCTCCCATTTCGGTGGTTAAGTACTCTGTCCCAAATATGGAAATTCCCTTGGCCCTCAATTCTCTCTTGGATGCTGCCCTCCCCTGTTTCTGCCCCTCCTCTCCCTGATTGCCTTGACTGCACCTCTCCAATGCTGCTCTGGACCCTGTCAGTCCCCCTCTGGTTCATCCTACCACTACCTTGACTCCATTGTTCTTGCTAGATTTACCTGTTCTTTCTAGATTTTCCTGTTCTTGATAGATTTACCTGTTCTTGATAGATTTACCTGTTCTTGATAGATTTACCTGTTCTTGCTAGATTTATCTATGCCCCATAACCCCAATTTCACTGATCCTGATCTTACTTAGTATATTGTTTTAATTTGCCTTTGTTTGACCCGTGTTCTCTATTTCTATTCTCTCTATTTTTGACAATGTTTATTCTTCATTTGAATATTCGTGTATTTTATGCCAACTTCTATGAATTCCAGCTTCGGATATCACAGTTTTCACTGCTTTGTGTCTGTCTCCAGGAGCCGATGCTTGGCACTTGTCCTGGTCACTTCCGTGGTTACACCATTCTCTTCCCCCCTCCATTTTTTGCTAGGGCGCATAACACTACTGCTCTTTTGATTCGTACTGATATTACCTTCGTCCCCATACTTTTCCAGTTGCACATTGAGTGTTCTGTGGCCCATATCTTTTGAGTAATTGGTATACAGTCTGTTCCATTTATCTCCCCCCAAATTTCCCACTTTCTCTTCCTGGTCTTAAACACCTATTGGACTCTTTACCAGAGCCTGTGCTCCTGTTGGGTGATTTTACCTGTCGGCATACTCTCTGGGGCGATGTTCTGCACACGGGGCCGCCTTCCCGAAGGGTTCGTCCTCTGTTCTTCTCTGTCTCTTCTGAATTCTGGTGAACCCACTTATGTTGACACCTGCTCTTGCACCGTCTCCTGTCTTGATCTTTCTCTCCTGCCTCTGTTCTCTTTATTTAGATTTCACATGGCGGGTTCTTCGGGACCTCCATAACGGTAACCATTTCCCCATCCTTGTCACCTTTTTCTCTTTTCACCCTTCCGTCTCCGTCCCTAGGTGGCAGTTTGCCAAGGCTAACTGGAATCTATTCACCCTACATGCTACTCTTTTCGACCTCTCTGATCTGCCTCTCCCTCAAGCCTTACTCCTTTTTATCACACCATTTTAGACGCTGCCCTCTGCCCTCTGGGAGCCGGCCGGCCGAGCAGACAGCACGCTGGACTTGTGATCCTGTGGTCCTGGGTTCGATCCCGGGCGCCGGCGAGAAACAATGGGCAGAGTTTCTTTCACCCTATACTCCTGTTACCTAGCAGTAAAATAAGTACCTGGGTGTTAGTCAGCTGTCACGGGCTGCTTCCTGGGGGTGGAGGCCTGGTCGAGGACCGGGGCGCGGGGACACTAAAGCCCCGAAATCATCTCAAGATAACCTCAAGATATTCCTCGCTCTACCTCCTGAGGCATGTGGAAGTGCGTTCCCTGGTTGACTGCAGGCTGTGTTTTGGCTGTCTGCTGTAAGAGCGCAGCATAGAAGAAAGACAGATGCAGATTGATGGTTGTTTGTTTTCTTTCGTTTCACAAGGCGAGTGTGGTCCGTACGGCTAAACGTGTGAGTTTGAAATCTTTTGTCTTCACCATTACGACTGATATTCCTCTGCCCCAGATCAGGAAGAAAATCTGTAAGATATCGGGTAAGTTTGTTCCAGATATCTCGCCAGTCTTTCACTTCTGTGGTTCTATTGTGGTGGATCCAGTGTCGGTTGCCACCGAACTGGGTTCCCCGTTTTTCGACTCTTGGCTCCAGTTCTAGTCTTCCTCCATCTTATTCGTAAGCACCTTCATGAATCTTGTTCCATAGATTTTCACATGCATCTCCAGCTTCTCTATAATGATCATTTCTCTCTTTCCAAACTCCAGTCTGCCCTGACTCATTGCGGTTCTATGGCAGCAGGCTCAGATGGCAAAACATCTCATAATGAATGTCATCTCCCACAATGCACATTTCAGTATATACTGAATCTGTTTAACTGCATCTGCGAGTCGTCATCCGTCCCCAAGGACTGGCTTGAGGTGGTTGTTTTTCCTATTCGGAAACCAGGGTCGCTAGGGACAGCTCCTAAGGACATCTGCCCTATTGCCCTCACGAGTTGCGTCTCGATACTCTTTGAATGTATGTTCAATGTCGGTATGATGTGGTTTTTGGAACACTATTGCCACCTCTCCCATTCTCAATTTGGCTTTTGCAAGTGTCAAAACATGACTGATGTCTTGATGAACCTGATGTCTATATTCATACTGCTTTTGCTGCAAAGATCTCTGTTGTTACTGTTGTCCTTTTTTGACCTGGAAAAGGCATATGACACCACCTGGAGATGGCATACTGTATTCTGTCCCAACTCTGTTACTTTGGCCTTCGTGGTAATCTCCTTCTCTTCCTACAAAGCTTCCTCTCTAATCGTTCCTTTAGAGTGAGGGTTTGTACCATTCTGCCTCTTTTCGGCAATACGAAGGTGTACCCCATGGTAGTGTTCTGAGCACTTGCTCATTTTCCTGGTTGCCCTCAATCATCTTTACTCCCTTTCCTCTGGCATCTTCTTAGCTCTCTGTCAGCGATCTTACCCTTCGATGTCGAGGTAATGAATTGTCTTTCCTCCAACTGCATCTTCAACCTGCGATTGATGCCGTGTCGTCCTGGACAATCAATCATGGCATCAAGTTCTTCACAACTAAAACGTGTGCTCTGACTTTTACTCGGAAGTAGGTCATTCTTCGTCCCCCATTGTCGCTTTATGGTAATCCCCTTTTGTGCATAGATTCTGCTAACCTTATGGGGTTATTCTTTAACACTCATTTGTCTTGGTCTCCCCATATCTCTTACCTCTGAGTTGAATGTTTTAAGGTCCCTAACTTACTTAAGGTAAGTTATACTTCCTGGGGAGCTGATACGAGCACGCTCCTCTCTCGTACTGTCTAAACTCAATTATGGTTGTCGTGCTTACTCATCTGCTTCTCATTTTACTCTTTGCTGTCTTGATGCTCTGCACCATACTGGGTTATTCTTCAGCCCTGGTGCCTTGCGTTCGACTCGTACCCTAAGCCTGTATGTCGAAACAGGCATCCTGTCTCTACAGGATCGCTGTGATCGCTACTGTCTTCGCTACATTGTGCAGTCCCTACAACACCCTCCTCACTTTCACTTATGTCGTACTTTTCCTTGCACACTTTTCTTCACACTCCCGCTCCATTTCCGACTTTACAGATGGGTCAAAGTCTGCAGATGGTGTAGGCTACTCTGTTGTTTTTCCTGACCACACCTATGTGTTGCCTGCATCCAGAGACTAGCATCTTCACAGAAGAACTTTGTGCTATTTTGTATGCTCTTTGTCAACAGCTTTCTTGCTGTCACTTTTCCTTTGTTGTTGTAGTTAACTCTCACAGTGCCTTTTTAATGGCTCTGTAGTCATTTAATCCAGTTCATCCTGTGGTTGTCGAGATTCAACATTGTCTGTTTCTTATCTCCAGCAGATTTAAGACAGTGGAGTTTTGCTGGGTCCCAAGCCATATTGGTGTACTCACCTAATTGTACTCACCTAATTGTGCTTGCGGGGGTTGAGCTTTGGCTCTTTGGTCCCGCCTCTCAACCGCCAATCAACTGGTGTACAGATTCCTGAGCCTACTGTGCTCTATCATATCTACATTTGAAACTGTGTATGGAGTCAGCCTCCACCACATCACTTCCTAGTGCATTCCATTTACTAACTACTCTGACACTGAAAAAGTTCTTTCTAATGTCTCTGTGGCTCATTTGGGTACTCAGCTTCCACCTGTGTCCCCTTGTTCGCGTCCCTCCAGTGTTGAATAGTTCATCCTTGTTTACCCGGTCGATTCAACTGAAGATTTTGTAGGTTGTGATCATGTCCTCCCTTACTCTTCTGTCTTCCAGTGTCGTAAGGTGCATTTCCCGCAGCCTTTCCTCATAACTCATGCCTCTTAGTCCTGGGACTAGTCTAGTAGCATACCTTTGAACTTTTTCCAGCTTCGTCTTGTGCTTGACAAGGTACAGGCTCCATGCTGGGGCCGCATACTCCAGGATTGGTCTTACATATGTGGTGTACAAGATTCTGAATGATTCCTTACACAGGTTCCTGAATGCCGTTCTGATGTTAGCCAGCCTCGCATATGCCGCAGACGTTATTCTCTTTATGTGGGCTTCAGGAGACAGGTTTGGTGTGATATCAACTCCTAGATCTTTCTCTCTGTCTGTTTCATTAAGTACTTCATCTCCTATTATGTATCCTGTGTCTGGCCTCCAGTTTCCACTGCCTAGTTTCATTACTTTGCATTTACTCGGGTTGAACTTCAACAGCCATTTGTTGGACCATTCACTCAGTCTATCTAGGTCATCTTTTAGCCTCCTACTATCATCCTCTGTTTCAATCCTCCTCATAATTTTTGCATCGTCGGCAAACATTGAGAGGAACGAATCTATACCCTCTGGGAGATCATTTACATATACCAGAAACAGTATAGGTCCAAGGACTGACCCCTGCGGGACTCTACTTGTAACGTCTCGCCAATCTGAGACCTCACCCCTCACACAGACTCGTTGTCTCCTGTTGCTTAGGTACTCCTCTATCCACCGGAGTACCTTCCCTTTCACTCCAGCCAGCATCTCCAACTTTCGCACTAGCCTCTTATGTGGCACTGTATCAAAGGCTTTCTGACAATCCAAAAATATGCAGTCTGCCCACCCTTCTCTTTCTTGCCTTATTTTTGTTGCCTAGTCGTAGAATTCAAGTAACCCTGTGAGGCAGGACCTGCCATCCCTGAACCTATGTTGATGCTGTATTACAAAGTTCATTCGCTCCCGATGCTCCACTAGTTTTTTTCGCACAATCTTCTCCATCAGCTTGCATGGTATGCAGGTTAGGGACACTGGCCTGTAGTTCAGTGCCTCCTGTCTATCCCCTTTCTTGTATATCGGGACTACGTTAGCTGCTTTCCAAATATCTGGCAGTTCCCCTGTTGCCAGTGATTTGTTATACACTATGGAGAGTGGTAGGCACAGTACTCTTGCTCCTTCCTTTAGAACCCAAGGGGAGATTCCATCTGGGCGTATAGCCTTTGTCACATCCAACTCTAGTAAACACTTCCTTACTTCCCCACTGGTAATCTCAAAGTCTTCCAGTGGTTCCTGGTTAGCTATTCCCCTCTCTTACCTCTGGAATTTCTCCTTGCTCTAAGGTGAAGACCTCCTGGAATTTCTTATTCAACTCCTCACACACTTCCTTGTCATTTGTAGTGAATCCTTCCGCCCCTATCCTTAATTTCATAACCTGTTCCTTTACTGTTGTTTTTCTCCTGATGTGGCTATGCAACAATTTAGGCTGAGTCTTTGCCTTGCTTGCGATGTCATTTTCGTATTGTCTTTCTGCCTCTCTTCTCATCCTGACATATTCATTCCTGGCATTCTGGTATCTTTCTCTGCTCTCCAGTGTCCTGTTATTCCTATAGATTCTTCATGCCCTTTTACTTTGCTGCTTAGCTAGCCTACATCTCTGATTAAACCAAGGGTTTCTCATTTTCATTTCTCTGTTTTCCTTTTGGACTGGGACAAATTTATTTGCTGCGTCCTTGCACTTCTGCGTGATGAAATCCATTATATCTTGGGCCGTCTGTCCCCTGAGCTCTGTTTCCCATGCTATATCTGTTAGGAATTTTCTTATCCCCTCATAGTTTCCCTTTCGGTATGCTAACCTTTTGGTTTCGGTATCCCCCCTTGAGTTCAATAACCCTTCTTCAATCAAGTACTCAAGCACCAGTACACTGTGGTCGCTCATTCCTACTGGGTCCTCAAAACCGATTTCTCTTATGTCGGAGTCGTTCAGAGTGAAGACTAGGTCGAGTCTCTCTGGTTCGTCATTGCCTCTCATCCTTGTGGGTTCTCCGACATGCTGGGTTAAAAAGTTTCTTGTCACCACCTCCAATAGTTTGGCTCTCCACGTATCCTCGCCTCCATGCGGTTCCTTGTTCTCCCAGGTGTCCTTAAATGAGTGTGCAGATTTTGTCACTAAGGAGGCTCTCTGCACTTGCCCCATCTCCCATAAAGGTGTTCCTTATTCTGTCTTGTATCCAGTTATTCATTCTTCAAAACTTGCCCGTTAGCAGGGTTGTTGGTCTTCTGTTACTCGGGACAAACTGCGTTCTCCTAAAGGTAGCATGTCCCCTTGGCCTTCTTCCTACTACCGTAACCGGCGGTGAGAATTGGCTCTGACGAGATTACGTATTAGCCATACATGTTTAATTCATAGTCACTTAATGGAGCGCCTCCCTGCTCTTTATTGTTCATATTGCATTGTCCCTCTTACGGTCGTACACATCCTTGTCGAATAACCTGACTAACAGGAGGTGCGTATGTTTTGCTTCCCGACAGTCCCTCACTTGTCCCTCGATAGAATCCTTGATGAATCAGATACCTTTGATATTATATTTTATTTTATTTTATTTTATTTTATTTATTTATATACAAGAAGGTACATTGGGTTAGAGAGAATACATAGCACCATATTTACAATCTTGTAAAGCCACTAGTATGCGCAGCGTTTCGGGCAGGTCCTTAATCTAACAGATATTTTTAAGTAGGTAAATTCTAGCAGAATTAATAAAATGATAACAGATACATTGCAAGAAAAAATATGAGATGAGAGAGAATAGTAAGTATAATAAAGCACATTGGTATATTAAAGCTCTGGTTGATTACATTGACAACTTGATTGGTAATTTAAACAAGATTAACAGACACCGTACAGCAGATTGATAGCACATATAAGAAGACAGTAATGATCACATTGGTAAAGATGTTCGGATTGGGTACATAAAGATAGGGAGATTGGGTAGCAATAGATACAGTGCAATTTTAAAGCAACAAGGTAAAAAAACTATGCAGATGAGATTAGGTACTTTTTAGTTTTGTGTTTGAATGACGCAAAAGTTGGACAGCTTTTCAATTCATAAAGGAGTGAGTTCCATAGACTGGGTCCCTTTATTTGCATAGAGTGTTTAAATAAATAAATAAAAATAAATATGTTTATTCAGATAAGGTACATACATACAAGTGATGTTACATTAATGGATCAATATATAGATGGAGCTAGTACATACAATGCCAAAAGCCACTATTACGCAATGCGTTTCGGGCAGGAAAAACATTAATATCAAGAACTTAATACTAACTGAGCATAAAGAATAAAATGTGTTGAGAACAAATACAAATAAAGATAAAAAAAAAGGGGGAACATGACTGAAAAGCAGCACAAATACAATAAGTTGACAGTGTTCATTAAAAAAAAAAATAACAGACATGGGTTGACAATAGAGGGGTAAGGTAGGTTACAGGGAATTTATTAGGTAGTGTTTAGTTTTTATCTTAAACTGGTTGAGAGAGGTACAGTCTTTAACAGGGTTGGGAAGGTCATTCCACATTCTGGGCCCCTTGATTTGTAGAGCATTTCTAGTTTGATTAAGTCGTACTCTAGAATATCAAAACTGTATTTATTTCTGGTGTAGTGCTCATGGGTTCTGTTACAACCTTCTATGAAGCTTTTAAGATCAGGATTGGCATTATAGTTTAGCGTTTTATATATGTATAATACACATGAGAGAATGTGCAGTGACTTAATGTCTAACATATTCAGAGATTTGAGTAGGGGTACCGAGTGATGTCTGGGGCCAGAGTTGGATATTGTCCTAATAGCAGCTTTGTGTTGAGTAATTAGAGGACGTAAGTGATTTTGGGTAGTAGAGCCCAAGCACAAATACCATAGTTGAGATATGGATAGATAAGGGAGTAATAGAGAGTCACCAGGGCAGGGCGTGGTACATAATATCTGATCTTAGAAAGAATGCCCACAGTTTTTGAAACTTTTTTTGATATATTTAGAATGTGTCCCTGATTTACACAGATTAAGTTTGACTCTGGGGATATCAAAGAGATATTTATTTCTGGTGTGGTGATAATGGGTCCTATTACATCTGTCCAGGGAGAGTTTCAGAGCAGGATTTGCGTTTAAGAACAGGGTTTTGTAAATGTAATTGACACAAGAAAATTTGTGGAGTGAGATTATGTTTAGCATGTTAATGGAGTTAAACAAGGGGCTGAGTGTTGTCTGAAAGCAGAATTTGTTATTATTCTGGTAGCAGATTTTTGCTGGGGAATATCATTTGCCTTATGTGCTTTTGTTCTCGAATTGGCATTCTTAGTGATATTTACCATTTTTTTTATATTCCACATAGTTAATGGTGCTTCATAGCCTTCCCGGCTTGGTGCCCTCCTTAGATAATTACTTACGTACTCTTTCTCATCTACATAAATGAAATTCCAAATGTGTCTCAATTCCTCAAGCCAGTTATATTTGCTGTTTACACAACCCTCATTTTCTTAAATCAAAAATTGGCAATATCCAGATTGTTAATAAAGTAGATGGCAAATTTCATGAAGTTCTCATTGACAACAAGCTGAATTTCCTGTGCCACATACAAAATATAGCTAAAAAATATTTCAAAATCACTTGGCATTCTTTTCTAAATCAGATATTATGTACATAAATAAATAAATCAAATGTTTATTCAGGTAAAGTACATACATACAATGGGTGATACAAATATTGATGAATTTATAGATACCGCTAGTACATACAATGCCTAAAGCCACTATCACACAAAGCGTTTCGGGCAGGAAAAACACTAAAGACTAAAACTTAATACTAATTGAGATTAAAGTATAAAATGTTTTGAGAAAATATAAAAAGCGGGAAACATGGCAGAAAAACAGCAAAAATACAATTTGGTCAACAAACAGCAATGTTTAAAAATAACAGATATGGGTTGACATTATAGGGGTAAGGTAAGTTATAGGGAGTTAGTTAGGTAGTGCTTAGTTTTTATCTTAAACTGGTTGAGAGAGGTACAGTCTTTAATATGATTGGGAAGGTCATTCCACATTCTGGGTCCCTTGATTTGTAGAGCATTTCTAGTTTGATTAAGTCGTACTCTTGGAATATCAAAAAGGTATTTGTTTCTGGTGTGGAGCTCATGGGTTCTGTTACAACCTTCAAAGAAGCTTTTAAGGTCAGGATTAGCATTACAGTTCAACATTTTATATATATATATATATATATATATATATATATATATATATATATATATATATATATATATATATATATATATATATATATATATATATATATATAAATATATATATAATACACATGAGAGGATGTGCAGTGACTTAATATCTTACATATTCAGAGATTTGAGTAGAGGTACCGAGTGATGTCTGGGGCCAGAGTTGAATATTGTCCTAATAGCAGCTTTGTGTTGAGTAATTAGAGGATGTAAAGGATTTTGGGTAGTAGAACCCCAAGCACAAATACCATAGTTTAGATAAGGATAGATGAGGGAGTAATAGAGCGTCTTCAGGGCAGGGCGAGGTACATAATATCTAATCTTAGAAAGAATGCCAATAGTTATTGAAACTTTTTTTTACATATTTAGAATGTGTCCCTGGAAATTCAGCTCGTGGTCAATGAGAACGCTTAGGAATTTGCCTTCTATTTTGTTACGAATTTTGGTATTATTTTTCCTGAGATTTATTTGATTTGAGGATTTATTGCCAAACAAAATATAGAAAGTTTTGTCAATGTTGAGGGTAAGTTTGTTGGCAGTTAGCAAAAGATGGACTTTATTTAACTCAGTATTCACTGTTACATTTAGAGCAAGGGGGTCAGGACTGGAGTAAATGAAAGTTGTGTCGTCAGCAAACAGAATTGGTTTGAGGTGTTGGGAGGCATTTGGAAGGTCATTAATGTAGATGAGAAAGAGGAGATTGCCAAGTATGCTGCCCTGAGGAATGCCAATGTTGATGGGTAGGGTGGGAGAAATTGTATTATTCACAGAAACATACTGGAGTCTGTCAGTAAGGTAAGATTTTAGGTATTGCAGGGAGTGACTTCTGACTCCATAATGATGTTTTTTACGAAGAAGGTTTTGGTGGTTGACAGTGTCAAAAGCCTTACGCAAGTTCACAAATAACCCAACAGAGAACTCATTTTTATCAAGAGCTGCATGTATCAAGTTAATCATACTAATAATTGCATCATTAGTACTTTCTTTGGGACTGAAGCCTTATTGACACGAGTTAAGTATATTGTGTTTGTCTAGATAAGAGT
The DNA here is from genome assembly GCF_040958095.1 of Procambarus clarkii. NCBI lineage: Eukaryota > Metazoa > Arthropoda > Malacostraca > Decapoda > Cambaridae > Procambarus > Procambarus clarkii. Next base: position 21,900,331 of record NC_091178.1, read on the forward strand.
AAAGCTGCTTGTAGATGAGTTTTTCAATTTTTTTTGACAAGTTTGGCAGGATTGATATAGGTCTGTAGTTGTTAATATCAGTGAGATCACCACATTTGTAGACAGGGGTTACTCTCGCATTTTTTTGAATATCTGGAAAGGTTTGGAGTTCAAGTGACTTGTTGAAGAGCAATGCAATAGCAGGAGCTAAAGATCTGGAGGCTTATTTGTAAATTAAAGTTGGTATCTCCTCAAGATTTGATTTGGTTTTAAGCAAAAGGATTATCTCATTAACATCAGTGGAATTTGCAGGCGTTAGATACAGAGACTGTGGATACTTACCTGTAAGATAGTCCTGAATATCAGTACTGGAAGATGGAATATCATTTGCAAGGGATGACTCAATGAAAGAGAAGAACCTATTGAACTCAATAGCAGTATCAGAGGCTGTAAGCTGATCATCGTTATTGGACAGGAGTATTGGTTTGTTATTTAAAGTCTTCTTTGATCCCAATATTTGTGAAATTGTGCTCCATGTTTTCTTAATGTTGCCCTTTGTTTGGGTAAATTTATCTTCCTAGTATTTAATTTTGGCTCTTCTAATTATTTTAGATAGCAATGATGAGCAATTCTTTGAAATTTTTTTGGAGATGATTCCTAACATATACTTCTTCTCAAGGTCATGTTTTTATTAATAGATTTAAGTACTCTCTTTGTAAGCCAAGGATTGTTTAGCCTTTTAGTTGTGACTTGTTTCGTTAGCATAGGACAGTGGATGTTATAAAGGCTGAGAGTTTTTTGAAGAAAAGATTGCACTGCTAGGTTGATGTCCCCTGTGTTACCTATTCGGTCTCCCAGTTGACATTAGCAGCAGCAGCAGCTATAAAATTGCCCATGGCAGTTTCATTGTGCATCCTAAAGCTTATCTCCCTTGTCTCTAGAGGTGGTTTGTTAATGTTAGGAGAAATGTGGGGTAATGGTCTGTAGTGCTATCGATGATTATCCCTGAAGTAAGCGGAGAGGTTATGTTGGTACAGATGTGATCAAGAGCCGTGGCAGTACTATTAGTGATTCTAGTAGGTCTAGTGATTAAGGGTATGAGGAAGCAGGAATTCATACAGTAGAGGAAACTAGCAGCAGCAGGGTTTTCAGGCTCGCAGAGATCAATATTAAAGTTCCCTTTGATAATTAAATGGTTTTTGTTCAGTCTGTTATCTGTTTCCCTCACTAATATGATCACTTCAACGTCTGCTCTATTCATATAATTATTTCTTCGATCTCTCTGTTTAGATTTATTTTCCTTTCTAAAAACAGTTGTGTCTGTTTAAGCAATTTCCGTTATTTTTTCCTTCTGTACAGTCGTCTGCGTGTTCTCTTTCTAGACTGATCCTCTTTCTGACCCTCCTCACAGGCATGTGCTCTAAGCAGATCTAGTTGGTTTCAGCTGTCAGTGGAGCTATTCCCTGTGTGAGAGTTTTGTCGCTTAAGATGGTTTCCCAATGAATGTTTCCAAGGTCTATATTTATTTCTTCCCAGTCGATCCTCTTATTGTTGAAATTGAATTGATTGAATAAGCCTTCTAGCTTGTTGGTTCTGTTGGACTTACTACTGTTATTAATGTTAGTTTGCACTTCAATGAGCTTACAGTGTGAGTGTGTAGAATCTGAGATTGTAATGTGTCTGATTAGTCTGCTGAGTAACGGTTGTGGTGTCAGTGTAGCCAAAAGTTTTGTTGTGTGTTAAATTATTTTTAATTATAAACAGTTTGTTAGGGTGTGCTAGAGGTACACTTTACTTCTCATTTGACTTTTACACTAGAATATGAGCTCATTTTGGACATTGTCAAGATGAGTGTTTATTTACCATAACTGTTGTTGTTGTCTACCTTACATGGTACAAGCAGGTGAGTTGTGGAGTTCATTTACATAATTGTGTGTTAGACTTGAGACCAAATAGATCTTTTGGATGTAATTTGATTCATTTGTTAAGAGCACGTTGTTACGGCCCTACTGGGACGCAACCGGGTTCTTTTCTGATGGTATTAGTTTTTTGGGTATCCGGCCCCAAGTTAGTAGAGGCTTTCAAGGGGTGAGCTCCGTAACGCAAGTAAAATCAACGATGGAGGTACATTAAATACACATGTATGCTTAATTATATATATTCCTTTCCCACCACCATATGTAAATTAAAGTTACAAAAGGGAATTATTACTACACAGTATTTACATCTTCGTCTTCCTCTGAAGACACTGGATACTTGGCGATGCTCACTCTGGGTAGTGTTTCCTGGTTTTCTCTTCCGTCGCCCAGAACCCACGATGAATCTACCCTAGCCACAGGCCAGCCAAATTACAATCCCACTGGGTGCCTTGTCGTGATGGCCTACAACCACAGTCCAGCCTGTAGCTGGCAGGTACTAGTCAGCCACGCTGTTAAACCACTCCACGACTAATACTAGGGTTGCGAGCCCTAGGCAGGAGCCTCGTGTGACTCGCTGTTCACTCTCCTCGGTCGGCACCAGAGTGGGTGGTCTCTTCCACCAGCGAGCCCCAGAGACGGCGAATCCCGTCACTGCCACTCCTTAGGCAGTCTATCACACACTCAGCAGAGTTCGTCCGGGGGTGGCTCACAACTTCTACAAAGCAGACTGGTGAAGAGACCTTGGCTGCCTTGGGTAGACTGATTCAACGTACCTCACAGCCGTCCTTGGTTGTCTCTGAAAGCAGACACGTCATCAGTACTGGGGACACTACATGGGATCACTAGGAAACATCACTTACTAGCTTAGACACAAACGTCCACCTATTCGCTCCATAGATGGCGTTCACTGTCTAAGCGCCACCTCACCAGAGGTCAGCAGCGGCTACATCACGAGCCGACTAGGACAGGCATCCAGCACTTATTGCCGGCATCTCTCGTCATCACTAGATGGCATTGTCCATGTTGTGGGATTTTCGGGAGCGGACTCACAGATGGCGTGGACTTTACGGCTTCGTGCTCGGGCGAGGAATTTTGGTTCGTAACACACGTGCCCAAAGCCCATGCTTTGGGCACACTATACAGTAGTGTAAGTTTGCCTCGGGTAATAAATAACAGTGATCATCATTACCCGGTATCAGGGGATGGACGGTGTTTCAGGCCATCCTCCAAAGGTTTCACAATGTCAAGCAAACGGTCAATTTAAAGTAGTTTCCCCTACCCTACCAGAGGCTCCAAAACAGAAAATGGGACAGTACATCAATTTTTTGAGTTGCTTTCATTTTCTCGTACATTTTTTGGCCTTGTGTGATGCATATGAGCAAAAACTGATGCTCTTTATCAGAGGACAGGTTAAGTATTTACTCGGAGTAGAGAGAATATTATAGAGAATCTTTTTTTTTCTCTTTGGCAGGAACATCACTTGAATATGGCGTTGCTTGTGTGGGTGTGGCTGTGAAGTGATCTGGACGCAGCAGTGCGACCCATCGTGGCTGTACTGATTTACGTGCTGGATGATCCCGGTAGCGCCTTAGTCGGACCTTAGCGTGCATCTTAGCCCAGACACAAGTTCAAACCCTCATTACGGCCTTTGTGGATTTGTTCATTAAATGTATCATGATATTGTGATTTCTGTATCACAAGAGATGTTCTTTTCCTTAAGAATGTATTCCATGATTTGTATACAGATAAAGGTTTGATTGATAACAGTTGTGTACCTCAACTTGTCTTGATAATAAACAATAAAAGTATATTTTAGTTTAAAAACTTATTATTGCTGTCAAGTTTCATAATTTCTGGCGTGCAAGACGACTGGTATTGCCCCTTTTAACCCTTCCGTGGTGCCTCCTTGCCGTGGTGAGGGGGCTCACGTACACCCCCCTGTGACCGGTGTATGTTGCCTTTGCCCCCTCTCCTGCCCCTTTTTGGGTGGTGGAAGTGCTGAAGGGCACCACGTAGGGGCCTTATGAGCCATCAGACCACTCGCTAGAGGGATTGCCTGTGAGGGGCCGCCCTGAGTGGATGGTTGGGTGTCCATGCTGGGGCGATAGGGGGAATGGGGTCTTAACACCAGTGTGGGAGAATGAACGAAGTAGTAGGACTCCCCTGTTGAAAAGGGGGAGCACCGCTGGGGACAACGCACACTTCCTGCACTGGCCCGCGCTCAGTCTCCCTGGCTGCCCTGGTAGGTGACATCTCTTGGTTCCAGGTCCCAAACTTTTGATATTGTTTGCTGCATGGATGACGATACGACTTCTCTTACCCAGGCTCATGGGGTGGGTGACCAGGCCCCTGAGTCAGACCGTCCTGGAAGACCAGGATCTGTAGCCCCCGCTACAGGGCCCGGTTTAGGCCCAGACCGCACTCTTCCTTCCTGCTCCCCTCCCTCCTCTGTGGTTGGGTCGAGCCCCAAGCATGCTGTGGTGACCGCCTCGTCCCCTTGTATGGCTCCATCTTATTGTGACTAATGCACCTTTTGACCCATCTCTCTCTAAAGGTTCTCATCGCCGTCCCCTCCACGGCTACTCTCGTATGCTCCCTTCCCATACTAATTCATACCATGCTTTGTTTGGTCCTGCTTTGACCGCCATCCTTTACATTCAACTCCTGACAATTTTTCCCTTCATAGGCATCTTGTAGATTCCGTAGATGCCTCAGTTACCTTCAACCCCACCCGTCTTGGTACCCGTGTCGTTGCTGCTCCTCAGGATGCAGCCACCCGCTTGGCCGCCTTATCCTGCCTTGGCGAGACCCCTGTTCAGATCTTAAAGAACGCTCGGGTAAATGCCAGTGTTGGCACTGTTCTCCTCCCACACCATGTTGCGACTGGTGTTAGGAATCTAAAAGACTGAAAAGACCACGAGGATATCAAGCATATCCTCAAGGCCCAGGGTCATTCTGTCCTCCAGGTGGATACGTTTACTCATCCCCCTCATGGTTATCGCCGTCTGCCCCTTCGGGTTGTGAAGATTAACTTTGATGGTAGGACCCTTCCGCCCTCTGTCATTCTTGCTGGTGCCAGATGCTCCGTTCAGGAGTATATTCCATCTCCTCGGCTCTGCAATAAGTGCTGGAGGTTTGGGCATGGTGCCCTCAAATGCTCTAGTCCTGTCTCTCTCTGTCCCATGTGTGGAGGCGAGGGTCACTCTAAGCTGGAGTGCACTTCTCCCTAGGTCCGCTGCCTTAATTGCCGTGAGGCCAACCCTACCTTCTCCCGCACGTGTATACGTTACAAACTTGAGGCGGCCATCCTCAACTTGAAGCACCGGGACCATTTGTCTTTTCCTGAGGTTCGGCGCTAAGTTCATTGTCTCCCCTCTTTCGCTGGCGTATCCTATGCTCGCGTGGTGCACTCCTCCTCTCCTCGTCCTTCCCACCTTACTCAGTCTCACAACCGTTTCCAAGCCTTAGACCTTGACACACCCACCACCACCTCCCCTGTTTCCCTCCATTCTGTCCCAGAGGGTCCCCCCTTCTGGTTCTCTGTCTAGGGTATCCCTTCTTTCTACCCAGTCTGTCATGTCTCCTGTGTCTTCTTTCTCCTCTCCTTCTGGTCTTCCTTCCCGTCATTCTCCTCCGTCTCTTGGCTCACCACGCCACCTGACAGTGATTGGTCTGATTGGAGAGGATGTAACAAGGAAGGTATTAATAAGACATTAAAAACAGTGGACATATGTTAGATGAATAGTTTAGCACTAATAATGTTGAAATTTTAATGGAAAAAGAATGTGTTTTATATTGAGCTCATCGGAAGTCATATGTACCATTTTTATATGTGAAATTCTGACTTTTGGGGAGTTGGTTAAACTCAGCATATTATAATTAATGTCCTAAATATACCCAGAAAAATATCATGCAAATTGTGTATTGTTTGACCTAGTTGGTTGTGTTTGTATTTGTACATATATTGCACAATTAATATACTTGTATATTAATTGTGCAGATTATGTATTTTGCATAAGTTGTATGATTATTGCAATTATGTATTGATTATATTTCCATAAATTTTTTATTGTTTTGTGCAAGTTGTATGTACTAATTGTATATGTTTTTGTATGTGTATTTGTTGAAATTATGTAGTTGTGTACTTAATGAATATGTGCTAATTATGTATTGTTCATATTTTGGTAAGTAGTGTATTGATTATATTTTTGAGCAAGTTGTACAAATGTCGGAATTGTATTTGTGTAAATCGTGTATTTATGCTAGTTGTGTATTTTCATATTTGGGGTAATTATGTATTGTACGTATTTGTACTAGATATGTATTTGTGCAAGTTGTGTAATAATTATGAAAGATGTGTAATATTTGTGAAAGTTGTGTATTAATTGCGCATGTTGTGTAATTGCATATGGACGAATTGTTTATTTATACCTTTGTGTATTGATTGTCATTGTGCAAGTTGAGTAATTATATAGCAAGTTTTCTTGTATTAATTGTGCAAAGATGTATAATAATTACACAAATTGTGTAATAATTGTCCATGTTTTATAATAATTTTTGTGCTAATAGTGCATTTATGCAAGCTGTGTTTTTAATTTGTTGAAGTGGAACTGGTGCAGCTGTATTTTTTAGTGTGCAAATTGTGTATTTCGTGTAAGCTCTTTAATCTGAAAAAATAGATCTTAATGGTGTAAGTGTATTTTGGTTTATGAGACAATGTATGGGTATTTTGTGAAAATTATGTATGTGGAATTTTAGTGATAGCGCATTTTTGATTGTCTAAATGCATAAGCATTTTGATATATTTGTGCAAATACCATACTTTGTGTAAATGTCATACTCTGAGCGTACATGCAATATTTCGTAAATGGTATATTTTGAGTGTAAATAATATATTTTGTGCATAAATGACATATTTGGCGTGTAAATGCTGTATTTTCTGTGTATGGCATAAATTACATCTGATTAATGGGGGAAATGGTGGCAAAAAACTAGGCTATTCTCTATGAATGTATAGGCTGTGGAATATGTGTAGGTAAATATGATTGTATTTGCGACTGTTGGTTTTGAAACAAGTTAGCTGATTTGCGTAGCAAGAATAGGATTTTTTTTTTGAGGTATAAAAATGATTAGCCTATGAATATAGTAACTAGCATCCAGCTAAGTTGCTAGATGGATGAATTGAGGTGCGACATTTAGATAGCTATTTGATGGATGTCACGACAGCTGACTAGCGTATCAACACAGCTACTAATCCGCTGTGCTGCCAGATGTGTGGTAGCTACTTGTAGATTACAGTACGATATCTAGCTATATGGTTTCATAATTGCTGTTGTGTATAAAACTAGAATGACAGCTACTTATTAAAACTATAATTGTAAAATAACACTTTAAGTGGGATCCCTTGGTTGTTTTAATCATAGGTTGGACATGAATATGAATGAGATTGGGTGGAAATATATAGGAGCTGCCTCGTATGGGCCAATAGGACTTCTGCAGTTACCTTTATTCTTATGTTCAGCTCACCTACAATGCTGCCAGATGTACGATTCTGCTTAAATTGCAGTACGACATTTGGGCTGCTGTTATACTTTTGAACTTATCACTGAATAATGATTACAGATGTGGATGACTAAAATGTATATTCTTAAACCTCTGATTAGGTTAGGTGGGGATGGTTAGTCTAGCCATTTTTAATAATAACATCAAATACACATGCCAGTAGGATGCTAAAGGCCGCATTGGTCATCTGGTGACGTCATTCATAGTTGGCCAGTCAGGTGCTGTGATACCTTGACACTTATATGCTAATGGCCAGCAATACCTTATCCCTATACCTGAGGTCGCTTTTCGCGACGTCGATAAACAACTACAACAACTGATCTGTAGAATGTATTTGTTTGTTATATATAATAAGTTAGGTTAGGATGGTTTGATCGGGTTTATGAATATCAGAAAATATGAGCAATGAGCGAAAATACGAGCTAATGTAGCTGAATATCAACTCTGATGAAGCACAGAGTACAGTTGAGGTATTAAGCCTGATTAAGAGTTCACACTTATGTGTGAACCTCCTACGGTCCGCATTTAGCACCGTTGGCGCCTCGCGCCGCATTAGGGATGATGACGTCAGAAAAGAAGGCCTTATTTCAAAACATGAGAGGCTTGCTTTTACTGAATGTAGTATTCCTATATATGTACACTGAATGAGTATTTTTGATTTGTTATATGCTACAGTAAGGTGTGGGGGAGGTATGTTTTTGAGAGAATGTGAGATGTGCATATATATTTATGTACGTGCATATATATTTATGCGTTATGAAGCTATATTGGATTACTACTGAAATCGCATTGAAGTCACCACGCCTGGCAGGGGACTGTTTTCTTACAAATGGATGATAGTGGGTTTTCATTTTTATTTCCCCTATGTTCAATAAGCATTCCTTGAAGAAAAGATTGACAAAGTTTAAATTGCATTATCTACAAAGGCGAAGAAGAAATAGGGGAAACATGGCAAAAGGGATATTAATGGGTTATTAATACTGTAAACACGAATCAATGGACATAAATTGGAATAAGTTTTTGATTTAGGAAAATGATCTGGGTAAATACTGGTTCTGTAACAAGGTTGAACTCATTTCTTACTTTAATATGAAATCTCGCCAATAAAATGTTCTTAGACAATAGGAAACAGTATGGTAATACCTTATTGAGAAAAACGAGCTTATAATGGTTAACGTCATTGAACATTAGGTTTGACAGAAGGCAGCATTTGAATCCCCCTTTGCTATAAATATTGAAAATGGGAATAAATACACTATAACAGAAAACGGACTTATTCAGGGAAGATGAAAATGGGGTGACATCATTGTCCATTAGCGATGTCTGTGCATCGGTCACCGGGCTAACGAAAAACGTGTATGCCAGAACGCTGCAGGTGAAAAAAGCAAAATAGCAGTGTTCTGGCATGCTCTCCACTACTGATGGGTAAGGGGTCCACCACCACCCACAGGATAGGTAGTGGGTCCACTACCACCCACAGGGTCGGTAAGGGGTCTACTACCGCCCACAGGGTCGGTAGGGGGGTCCACTACCGCCCACAGGGTCGGTAGGGGTTCCACTACCGCCCACAGGGTCGGTAGGGGGTCCACTACCGCCTACAGGGTCGGTAAGGGGTCCACTACCGCCCACAGGGTCGGTAAGGGGTCCACTACCGCCCACAGGGTCGGTAAGGGGTCAAAATATAATTAACAAAATTAATTACAATTTTGCCTAATCTGAGGATTTCAATTAAGTCCTATTAAAGTGAGGACGATGCTGGTATTCACTGTCACGCAGGACAGAGGGTCATACACAAGACAATAGGTCTAAACTGTAGACTGAACCACTTATATATCATGGTTACAATCAATGTTTTAATGTATAGATATGTGAAAACAACTTTCTACTGTGCACTGCCACACAAGGGCAGGGATGGGTTCATAAGTGATGCAGCTTAGAAGTAATATAAATAAAATTGTTCTTCATTCTTTAAAATGGACAAGCAAATTTTGGATAAATTGTTAGGATGTCGTCTAGAACACCTGAGTCAATAAAATAGTTACACAGTTGGCTTTACAAGAGGCCAGGAGGTCTGTAATTACCATATTTGTATCCTCACATTCCTTATGTACATTCTTGTATATGCATAAATAAAATAAATAAATAAATAAATTATTGTCATAGATAGTGGATAAGAGGTTAAGTTCTGGGTCTATACTTGACTGCATAAAAAAAGCTGATTGCAGGAAAAACAAGAAAAAAAAAATGTACACAATATTGTACAAAACAAACACAAAAGGGGCTTACAGGGGTACAATGGAGTAAGGGAGTATGGCTAGGCTAGGAAACCTAGGTAATAAATGAGATTAAAGAAAAAATATATAAACATGGACTATACAAAACACAAGATATAGATATACAAAACAAAAATATAAACAAGACTAAGCAATACAAAAACAAATTGAGCAAAAATGAAAAATGAGGTAGATTGCTTACAGGTACTCTCAGGTACACTGTAAGTAACAATAGACAGATAATATATATCAATATAGATAAGAATGTCACGATACAATAAGATAAGCAATTACAGGAACAGATGAAAAACAAATCTGCTGTAAAATAGAAAGTAATTATAGCAAAACACAACAATATAATAATATGACAATACAATAAGAGCTTACAAAGTATTGAGTCTGCTAAAATAGAGAATAATTATGGCAAGACACAACAATAAATGCAAGTAAACAAAAGAATTGAAACAATTAGAGGTAGAATTAAGGTCACTAGATAGCCATGGAGGATACACAAGTTTGGTGGAGAGAACAAAAAATCAGTAGAGACTGTCAAGATGAATATATAAAAAAAATTGACAAATGATAATTGTAAAGTAAAATAATCTTAAAGATAATAAATTTTATTAAGCTTAGTTTTAACTTATAATTAGTATGAACTTAATTAAAAGAACAAAAATGAGATCAATAATTGATTTCAATAAATGACATAGATCAATACAAATAAATTTAAAATATAAATGGAATAGGGTAAGATTAGATTTAAGAGTAAAATTTTACAATGAAACTGAGGTAGATGCTTGCATAAGTGCATGGAGACTTGATGGATTATTTAGGAAATTATATGAATAAGAGAACATTAGGTAAATGGTAAGGCAGAGACAGCACCTTAGACAAAGTTAGATTAAGTTAGGTTAGGCTCAGGCACTGAAAGAGTTATTTTAAGTACTGGCATTGGTCGGGTTCAGGTTTTCCGATATACCACAATCACTTAAGAAGGCCAGGAGTTGTTGGTCACATTTTATTTCATATCTTTTTCCTGTACCTTCTTTCTTCGCAAAAATCGTACCATTCCTAGTGTAGCACTGCTTGATAAGACCAGGTTTTTGTTTGCGAATTTGGCGCAGCCTGTAGAGGAGGGATCCCCGCTGCTCTGTAAGACACTCATTTATATAGAGGTTGGTTTTTTGCTTAGCAGCTGATTGTATGAGGTCAAACTTCGCAGAGGGATTTGCAAGTTTGATGAGCATTCTCCTACTGTTACGGGGATTGTTTTTATCTATCCTAATAGCCGATTTGATTTGAACATTGACACTGATCTTTGAATTAATTAGGGTGTTGGCTATGTTACAGCAATCCTCACCTTGTTGTTCATTAGGTAGATCAGTAGAGCTAATTATCAGGGAGTCATGAAGTTGTTGTTGCTCTTGGTCATCTTCGGAAGCCGCCTGGTGAATCTGAAGGAGATTGATCTGTTTTTCCAGCTTTTGAAGGAGGTCACTTAGAGCTTGGAGGGTTTCTTCGGCCTGAATCTTACGTATTTGATCCATTGCACCATTTGCAACAGTTTGTATGTTGAGAATTTCTTGGTTGTTGTTCATCGACGATTCAAGGAGGCGGTCTATGGTATGTTGTTGTCGGGTGACTGTGTCTTGGAGGGCCAAAATAGCTTCTGATTGCATTTTCACAAGGTTGTGCAGTTTCTGGAGCCATGGATTACTTCGGAGAGGTTTGAAGTTTAGACAGGGAGCCATAGATTGATTGATTGATAAAGATTAAGCCACCCAAGAGGTGGCACGGGCATGAATAGCCCGTAAAATAGATTGAGTGAATTCTACAGCTAGAGATTCGAGGTGAGTTGAAGGGGGGGAGTGAGGAGGGGGAGCGGATGCTGTGTATTTATTTATTTATTTATTTATTTATTTATGCATATACAAGAATGTACATAAGGAATGTGAGGATACAATTATGGTAATTACAGTCTTGTAAAGCCACTAGCACGCGCAGCGTTTCGGGCAGGTCCTTAATCTAAGAAAATTTTAAGGAGGTAAATACTTGCAAAATTTATAGACAAAAAAATGATAACAGATTACATGGAATGAAAAAAAAAAAAAAAAGATGAGAGAAAATTATAGGTACAGTATATTAAAGCACATAGGTAGCTATGATTGATTGCAATGACAGCTTAAAATGGTAGTTGACAACAAATTGGTAGGCACAATACAGCAGAAACAATATAAGATTGATTGCAATGACAGCTTGAATGGTAGTTGACAAAAATTGGTAGTCACAATACAGCATATGGCTAGCACATAAAAGAAGACAGCAATGAACACAATGATAAGGTTGTTTGATATTACATAAAAATTTGGAGATTGGGTACCACTAGGTACAGAGCAAATTTAAAGCTCAGTGTAGGAAACTAAATAGATGAAGTTAGGTACTTTTTGGTTTTGCTTTTAAATAAGGCAAAAGTTTTACAGTTTTTCAATTCACTAGGGAGTGAGTTCCATAGACTAGGTCCCTTAATTTGCATAGAGTGTTTACACAGATTAAGTTTGACCCTGGGGATATCAAAGAGATATTTATTTCTGGTGTGGTGATAATGGGTCCTATTACATCTGTCCAGGGAGAGTTTCAGAGCATGGTTTGCATTTAAGAACAGGGTTTTGTAAATGTAGTTGACACAAGAGAATGTGTGGAGGGAGTTAATATTTAGCAAGTTTAGAGATTTAAACAAGGGAGCTGAGTGTTGTCTGAAAGCAGAGTTAGTTATTATTCTGATAGCAGATTTTTGCTGTGTGATGATGGGCTTAAGGTGGTTTGCAGTGGTAGACCCCCATGCACAGATACCATAATTAAGATAGGGGTAGATTAGTGCATAATATAGTGAGAGGAGAGCAGAGTTAGGAACATAATATCTGATTTTGGAGAGTATACCAACTGTCTTAGAGACTTTCTTAGTTATGTGTTGAATGTGGGTGCTGAAGTTGAGTCTCTTGTCTAGGAATAGGCCAAGAAACTTGCCATCATTTGTATTACTGATGTTAATGTTGTCTATCTGTAGCTGAATTGCATTTGATGATTTGCTTCCAAATAAGATGTAGTAAGTCTTTTCGATGTTTAATGTTAGTTTGTTCGTTGACATCCATAAGTGGACTTTTTTTAATTCATTATTCACAACATTATTTAGTGTATGTGGGTTGAGGTTTGAGTAGATAAGGGTAGTATCGTCAGCAAACAATATAGGTTTGAGAATATTAGAGACATTAGGCAGATCGTTTATATATATAAGAAATAGAAGAGGTCCTAAGATGCTGCCCTGTGGCACTCCAACGGTAATTGGTAGAGTGGAAGAAGTTGTATCATTGATGGTTACATATTGGTGTCTGTCACTAAGATAGGATCGGATGTAGTCAAGGGCTAGGCCTCGGATTCCATAATGCTGGAGTTTAAATAAGAGGTAGTTGTGATTAACAGTATCAAAGGCTTTTCTTAGGTCAATGAAGAGTCCAATCGGAAACTCATTTTTGTCAAGGGCTGAGTAGATAATGTCAAGGAGACTAATGATTGCATCATTGGTACTCTTTTGGGACCGGAAGCCAAACTGGCAGGGGCTGAGTATGTCGAATTTTACAAGGTAGGAATAGAGCTGTTTGTAAATAATTTTTTTCAAATATTTTTGATAGAATGGGTAGATTTGATATTGGTCTATAATTGTTTATGTCCGCCGGATTGCCTCCTTTATGGACTGGCGTTACTCTTGCTTTTTTGAGGATATCAGGGAAGGTGTGACACTCTATAGATTTGTTGAACAGTAGTGCTATGGGTGGGGCAAGGGCATGGGAGGCTCTCTTGTACACAATGGACGGAATTTCACTGGTGTTCCCTGCCTTGGTTTTTAGAGAGTGTATGATGGACACAACATCTGCCGGGCTAATTGGTGAAAGGAGAAGAGAGTTTGGATAGCTGCCTGAGAGATATGTGTTAATATGTGTCTGAGTCTGTGGGATTTTACTGGCAAGATTAGCACCAACCGATGAAAAGAAACTATTAAATTCATTTGCCATTTCTAAATCAGTTGACGGTATATCCCCATCCTTGTAGAGTTTTATTTGGTTATGTGAGTGTTGTTTAGTTCCTAGGATACTAGAGATAGTTTTCCAAGTGTTTTTCATGTTGCCTTTTGCTTCATTGAATCTATTCACATAATATGCAAGTTTTGCCTTTCTTATGATACTGGTAAGCATTGATGAGTACCTTTTAGCTACTTCCTTTGAAACTAGGCCAATCCTAACTTTCTTTTCATATTCATGTTTCTTGTTGATTGAGTTGAGAATGCCATTTGTGAGCCATGGATTGTTTAATCTTTTGTCAGTTACTTGCTTTGTAAGAAGGGGACAATGAAGGTTGTAGAGGCTTAGAGTTTTGGAGAGGAAGAGGTTAGCTAATGAATTTATATCATGGGTATTATTGAATTCAGAATCCCAGTTAATATTGTGAAGTGCCTCTGTAAGATTGTCTAAAGCTGATTCACTGTGTAGCCTAAATGAAAATTTCTTGCTTTTTGGTGGTGTTATGTCCATGTTCGCTATGAGAAAGGTAGGATAGTGGTCAGTTGTTCTGTCGTAGATTATACCAGATACAAGGGGAGCTGTTATGTTTGTCCATATGTGGTCCAAGGTAGTGGCTGATGTTTGAGTGACTCGGGTAGGTTTGGTGATAGTGGGGATTAGCATACAGGAGTTCATGCTGTTAAGGAAATAGTCAACTTGAGAGCAGTTTTGTTGACCCAGGTCAATATTAAAGTCTCCTCCCAGAATGATGTGGTTTTTGTTGAGATTGTTGTTTATAATAAGATTCCTTAGGTTGTCTGAGAAAGAAGCTATGTTAGTATTAGGAAATCTATAGATGGCTCCAATAGTCAAAGAGGATTTAAGGGATTTAATTGTAAACTGAGCAAAAGTATATTCACAGTAGTCATCTCTGTCACTAATAACACTGTTGCAGATAAATGTATCTCGGTAATATATAGCTGTGCCACCACCTTTTTTATTAGGCCTACAGTTATGAATGGCTTTATAACCAGCTAAGTTGTAGAGTTGGGTATAGTCTTTATTTAGCCAAGTTTCTGTTAAAATAATGAACGATAGGTTAGTACCTATTGCTGTGAGTAATGCATTTAAATCGTCAAAATGTTTACCAAGTGATCTAACATTTTGGTTATAAACTGATAGACAGGTGCTATTTTGAAGTTTGTTTTTAGCCTGGTGTGCTGTGAAATACTTACAATAATGATGATCAATGTGCTGGTTGGTATAGATATGAGACAGAAGATTTTGATCAGGATCAATATCAGTGTGCATAGAGATGCAGAGGGATCACGATACAAGATACACGATAAAGCAAAACACAAGAATAAGAGCAGATACAATAAAATAGTAACAATTTAGAAGTAAAATAAAGATCCAATAGATAGCCAGGGAGGACACAGAAGTTACATAAAATAAAACACAAAAAATCAGTAGAGACTGACAATATAAATGTAAAATAAAAAATAATAAGAAAAATAATAATCATAAAAAAATGATCTTGAAGATAATTAGCTTAGTAATGGTTAATTAACAGGGTAATAAAAAGCCCTAGGTTTAGTGACAAGGGGATTAACTAAGAACAAATAATTAAGAGTATATATTATATAATAATTATATATTGTATATATTATCTGGCTCTGCAATATTGCTGTTGTTCACCATCTGGTCACCATTTGGTCCGGGAGACATCTCCCGTCACGCAGGGTGCAGTCGCACCTCCACAGATCTCCAGTATCAGCTCTTGATACTGGTAATGGCTTAAAAAGGGCCACCACTTACGGGCTATTTATGCCCGTGCCACCTTTTGGGTTGCTTCATCATCATCTTAACACATTCATAAGGGAGAAATCTCCCGTCATGCAGGGTGCATTCGCACCTCCACAGATCTCCAGTATCAGCTCTTGATACTGGTAATGGCTTAAAAGGGCCACCACTTACGGGCTATTCATGCCCGTGCCACCTTTTGGGTGGTTTAATCTTCATCATCAATATTGCTGTTCACATCATCTGGTCACCATTTGGTCCGGGAGACATCTCCCGTCACGCAGGGTGCAGTCGCACCTTCACAGATCTCCAGTATCATCTATTGATACTGGTAATGGCTCAAAAGAGCCACCACTTACGAGCTATTCATGCCTGTGCCACCTTTTGGGTGGCTTCATCTTCATCTTAACACATTCACAAGGGAGACATCTCCCGTCATGCAGGGTGCATTCGCACCTCCACAGATCTCCAGTATCAGCTCTTGATACTGGTAATGGCTTAAAAGGGCCACCACTTACGGGCTATTTATGCCCGTGCCACCTTTTGGGTTGCTTCATCTTCATCTTAACACATTCATAAGGGAGACATCTCCCGTCATGCAGGGTGCATTCGCACCTCCACAGATCTCCAGTATCAGCTCTTGATACTGGTTATGGCTTAAAAGGGCCACCACTTACGGGCTATTTATGCCCGTGCCACCTTTTGGGTTGCTTCGTCTTCATCTTAACACATTCATAAGGGAGACATCTCCCGTCATGCAGGGTGCATTCGCACCTCCACAGATCTCCAGTATCAGCTCTTGATACTGGTAATGGCTTAAAAGGGCCACCACTTACGGGCTATTCATGCCCGTGCCACCTTTTGGGTGGCTTAATCTTCATCAATCAATCAATTATTGCTGTTATTTTGTACCACAATAGCCTCTTCCTCCACACTACTGCTGCGGTTCTCTAAACTATCCTCTCCTTCTGGTCTTCTTTCCCGTCATTCTCCTCCGTCTCTTAGCTCACCACGCCACCTGACAGTGCGGGCCGATGTCCATCGCTCTCCTGGTGGTCATGTTGTTCGCTCTCGCTCTTCTTCTCCTTTCGAGATGCTGGAGTCTGTTGCCCAGTACATTGCTGCTGGGAAACCTGTCTCTTTGAGTCAGAAGCGGAAACCTGGCTCCTGTCCTTCCACTACCCACAGGGTCCACTACCGCCCATAGGGTGAGTAGGGGGTCCACTACCACCCACAGGGTCGGTAGGGGGTCCACTACTGCCCACAGGGTCGGTAGGTGGTCCACTACCGCCCACAAGATCAGTAGGGGGTCCACTGCCGCCCACAGGGTCGGTAGGGGGTCCACTACCACCCACAGGATCGGTAGGGGGTCCACTACCGCCCACAGGGTCGGTAGGGGGTCCACTACCACCCACAGGGACGGTAGGGGGTCCACTGCCGCCCACAGGGTCGGTAGGGGTCAAAATGTAATTAATAAAATTAATTACAATTTTGCCTAATCTGAGGATTTCAATTAAATCCTATTAAAGTGAGGATAATGTTGGTATTCACTGTCACGCAGGACAGAGGGTCATACATAAGACAATAGGTCTAAACTGTAGGCTGAAGCACATATATATCATGGTTACAATCAATGTTTTAATGTATGGATATGTGAAAACAACTTTCTACTGTGCACTGCCACACAAGGGCAGGGATGGGTTCATAAGTGATGCAGCTTAGAAGTAATATAAATAAAATTGTTCTTCATTCTTTAAAATGGACAAGCAAATTTTGGATAAATTATTAGGATGTCGTCCAGAACACCTGAGTCAATAAAATAGTTACACAGTTGGTGGTACAAGAGGCCAGGAGGTCTTAAGTCCTTTACGGTTTCACATTAAAAAAATGCAGAGATTAATTAAGGAGAAAGCAGAGCAATGCTGTTCGATTAGACATTGTCATTTTCCATCCATCAATGTATTTATATGTGAAAGGTATTATAATGCTTTTATAGGTTAGTTATGGGTTCAGATCATGTACTACATATATTTTCCATTATAAGTTATCTACCATTTCCTTCAATTAACTGCTTGAACTTTTGCAATATAACAATAAGGTTAATTTGTGTAAAGTATATAGTATTTAATTTTATTAACTTAAATGTATCATTCAAAGTAATATCAAATGTGTACACAGAAAAATTACAGTATCGTGATATATCACAGGAACTGGGATGAGGGTTCGAACCCCATGCACAGAGGGTTCTCAGATGCATGCTCTAGTCCACTACGCTACGACATGGTCAAATGAATTGCAACTTGGAGTACTACAGCACCCACAAGGATCCCAAGGCTTCCACTGAAGCCAAACCAGGTTTCACACAATTCCCCCATGAACTCGGTCTCTGTCATTCAGTAGTTCTGCCTTTCATGCCCCCATTTCAATGTCTTTCTCCATGTATTGATATATCACAATAATATGAATTCTATGTGTATTGAAAGGTCCATCAGAGGTAGAACTACTGGAGAACATAGACCAAGTACATGGGGAACTGCATGCACAACCGCCCAAGAAATGGGTAAGGGGGTGCATAATAAAGAAAAAATGAATTGTGGGTGCAGTAGTAGCCTAGGTTGCAATTCTTTTGACCATGTTGTGGCGCATTCGACTAGAGCAAGCATCTGGGAATGCCAAGCCCATAGGTTCGAACCACTCATCACGGTTAATGTGATTTGTTCATTAAATTGATTATATTTTCAAATAGGCCAGAGAGACGGAAATAACAGTTTCAAATGAGATCGACAAACTTGATGTTCAAGTCATTGATTCAAGAATGGCGATCTGACCTATTTAAATACATCTTATTTTATCAGGGGTTACAATTTGGCATTATCAAGACAAGTAACATTTAGCATGCATAATGGATAAGCTTTGCTTATTTTTAAAGACAAATATCATCACTACTATTTGTAAAATAGGCGCAGTATCATAATCTGTAGGTTTTTATCAGGTTGATACTGCAAAATAAACTATGTATGTTATGTACCCAATTACCCAATCTCCCAATTTTTATGTACTTAACCCAAACAACTTTATCATTGTATTCATTGCTGTCTTCTTTTATGTGCTAGCCATATGCTGTATTGTGCCTACTAATTTTTGTTAAACTACCATTCAAGCTGTCATTGCAATCAATCTGAGCTACCTATGTGCTTTAATATACCTACAATTTTCTCTCATCTTTTATTTTTTTCTTGCTTTGTAACTGTTATCATTTTTTATAAATTTTGCAAGTTTTTACCTACTTAAAATTTTCTTAGATTAAGGACCTGCCCGAAACGCTGCGCGTACTAGTGGCTTTACAAGATTGTAATTACTATGCTATGTATCCTCACAATCCCAATGTACCTTCTGTATATATACAAATAAATAAATAAATGTATTATGCAAGTACCTAAACTGTAATTACATTAAATTGAGTTTTAGTTTACTTAGAGTAAATAAATTTTCTTAATTTATTAGTGTCCCTGGCTCAAAAAAAGAAGGCAGTAGAAGATGTGGAGCTTCAGAAGAGATCCAGAGAGGAGCAACAACATACCATTCAAGAAATGCTGCATTATCTCACATATTACAAGAAGAAGAGACAGATTTTAACCGAACATACTAAAGAGTTATGTGGAATTTTCCCTTCATATCGAAGCAAGGTAAGCTAACAGCTTAAATTAAATGTGTGTTACAATTCAGTTCTTCATAAACAGAACTTTGTACTTATATATACTAATTTTATACTTTATGTCTTGCTATTTATGGCTTTGACAGGTAGACAATTCCATGGTTTTAATACACTGGTGTCTTTTACATGTGAACTTTTATCAAAAATTTTAATTATTTATATATTCTAATTTCTTTAGTATTTTCAGACAAATTTGTAAATGTCTTAAATCCCATTAAATATTTTATATATTACAGGATCCTAACAAGTACACTATTGAAGAGAAGCACTTATCACCCAAAAATAATAGTGGAATCCTGGCTCTTTTGAAGCAAGGGCAAAAGTTGTGTACAGACAAGCTGATTACTACTGGCCTCCATTGTCTTGCCTGCACTTTGTTTCCCATCAATCATATCACTCATTTTTACAGGTGTGAGACAGAGAGGGACAAGATCATCCAAGAGGAACAACACCTGAAGGCTGATCCACACCTGAAGGGAGCACCACACCTGAAGGCAACACCACACCTGAAGGCAGCACCACACCAGAAGGCAGCACCACACCTGAAGGCAGCACCACACCTGAAGGCAGCACCACACCTGAAGGCAGCACCACACCTGAAGGCAGCACCACACATGAAGGCAGCACCACACCTGAAGGCAGCACCACACCTGAAGGCTGCACCACACCTGAAGGCTGATCCACACCTGAAGGCAGCACCACACCTGAAGGCTGATCCACACCTGAAGGCAGCACCACACCTGAAGGCTGATCCACACCTGAAGGCAGCACCACACCTGAAGGCTGATCCACACCTGAAGGTAGCACCACACCTGAAGGCTGATCCTCACCTGAAGGCAGCACCACACCTGAAGGCTGCACCACACCTGAAGGCAGCACCACACCTGAAGGCTGATCCACACCTGAAGGCAGCACCACACCTGAAGGCTGCACCACACCTGAAGGCAGCACCACACCTGAAGGCTGCACGACACCTGAAGGCAGCACCACACCTGAAGGTAGCACCACACCTGAAGGCAACACCACACCTGAAGGCAGCACCACACCTGAAGGCAGCACCACACCTGAAGGCAGCACCACACCTGAAGGCAGCACCACACCTGAAGGTAGCACCACACCTGAAGGCAACACCACACCTGAAGGCAGCACCACACCTGAAGGCAGCACAAGTACACCTGAAGGCAGCACCACACCTGAAGGCAGCACCACACCTGAAGGTAGCACCACACCTGAAGGCTGCACCACACCTGAAGGCAGCACCACACCTAAAGGCAACAACACACCTGAAGGCAGCACCACACCTGAAGGCAGCACCACACCTGAAGGCTGCACCACACCTGAAGGCTGATCCACACCTGAAGGCAGCACCACACCTGAAGGCTGATCCACACCTGAAGGCAGCACCACACCTGAAGGCTGATCCACACCTGAAGGCAGCACCACACCTGAAGGCTCATCCACACCTGAAGGTAGCACCACACCTGAAGGCTGATCCACACCTGAAGGCAGCACCATACCTGAAGGCTGCACCACACCTGAAGGCAGCACCACACCTGAAGGCTGATCCACACCTGAAGGCAGCACCACACCTGAAGGCTGCACCACACCTGAAGGCAGCACCACACCTGAAGGTAGCACCACACCTGAAGGCAACACCACACCTGAAGGCAGCACCACACCTGAAGGCAGCACAAGTACACCTGAAGGCAGCACCACACCTGAAGGCAGCACCACACCTGAAGGCAGCACCACACCTGAAGGCTGCACCACACCTGAAGGCAGCACCACACCTGAAGGCAACACCACACCTGAAGGCAGCACCACACCTGAAGGCAGCACCACACCTGAAGGCAGCACCACACCTGAAGGCAGCATCACACCTGAAGGCAGCACCACACCTGAAGGCAGCACCACACCTGTAGGCAGCACCACACCTGAAGGCAGCACCACACCTGAAGGCAGCACCACACCTGAAGGCAGCACCACACCTGAAGGCAGCACCACACCAGAAGGCAGCACCACACCTGAAGGCAGCACCACACCTGAAGGCAGCACCACACCTGAAGGCAGCACCACACCAGAAGGCAGCACCACACCTGAAGGCAGCACCACACCTGAAGGCAGCACCACACCTGAAGGCAGCACCACACCTGAAGGCAGCACCACACCAGAAGGCAGCACCACACCTGAAGGCAGCACCACACCTGAAGGCAGCACCACACCAGAAGGCAGCACCACACCTGAAGGCAGCACCACACCTGAAGGCAGCACCACACCTGAAGGCAGCACCAGTACACCAGAAGGCAGCACCAGTACACCTGAAGGCAGCACCACACCTGAAGGCAGCACCACACCTGAAGGCAGCACCACACCTGAAGGCAGCACCACACCTGAAGGCAGCACCACACCTGAATGCAGCACCACACCTGAAGGCAGCACCACACCAGAAGGCAGCACCACACCTGAAGGCAGCACCACACCTGAAGGCAGCACCACACCAGAAGGCAGCACCACACCTGAAGGCAGCAGTAGTGTGGTTGAGGACTACGACCGCGCGCACCAGCTGCCAGGTGGCACTCTGGTGAGTGCCACCTGGCAGGTGTCGCGCAGGGGTGCAGTCCTCACGGGTTTTGGGGGATTTTCCCGGAAGTTTGGCGCGTTTCGGACGCGTGTGAGCGTCCTGTGTTTGGGTATGTGGTCGGGAAAGAGAGTAAGTCATGTTGATGAGTGCCAGGTAGTGCGCGCGCGGGTGTCTAGTCAGAGGGGGTTTGGGAATTTCCCGGAAGTTTGGCGCGTGTCGGTCTTGAGTGGTGGGTGAGCAGGTGCAGCCCCTCGCTCTAGACACAAAGGGAATTTCTGGGAAGACGTATGAAAATACAAGGATAAGAGTGTAATATGAGGAAGGAGATTGTCATAGACTTAATGATAATAGTTTGATGATCGTGAGTAGAGGATGTTTTGGGGAGGGGGGAGGGAGAGGAGAATCCCGTACCTGAGAGGAAGGCCAGGAGGTCCATTAGCTTCCTTACAGGAAGTCGAAAGTGTTGAGAGCGAGAGAGCACTCTCCAGCGGAAGTGGGGCCATTTGTCTAAAGGGTTTTCGTTGTCTTCAGAGTGTCGATGTTCATCCCACGACGACTCTCCATACACTGTGGATTCCGGTAAGGAGGGGAGCGAGGTACATACGACAGACAGACCCACACCTGTCACCCATCAATCACTTCTCATTTTGACCCGGGCATTTCACTCCCCTCACACACAAACGCGCCGCCAGTTCCCTGCGAGACTTCATCCGCTACACATGCGTCATACAGCTCCATGTCATGGAAAGGCGAAGCTCTACAGCATGCATGAAATGCGGAGTGTTTTATATTCCATCACCGAATCAACTGTGTCGGCTGCAATGCGCTAGCTGTGAAAAACCGCCCCTAGGACATTACGACATCAAATGCAAGCGATGTCAGCAGATTTTCTGTGATAACCGTGAGTGATATTCATATTTAATATTCCACAGTTCATTTTATGGCATCCACAGGTGAAATATCGCGTGTAAACTACTATAGTGTGAGAATATTAACTCATTCGGGCTATTACATTCCACACAGTTAAATATGTTCTTTCCAATTTCAGTTTACAAAACCGTGAAGTGTCCTTATTGCTCACCCGCCCCGCGAGGAGGTCATCGCCAGAATGAAACTTCACATAAACGTAGGTAGCATATAAAAATATACTTCTCGTATCTGTATTTCATCCACTTGCAAGCGAACACATGCATAATAAACATATTTTTCCCCATTCACCCGTGCTGAATATCATTTTGTTCCATTTCAGGTTATAATCCATACCTCAATCGACGGAATGAACAGAACAACGTCATCGAGCCTATACCCCATTCCTCACACACTGAGCTAAGGAGAGCACATCTCACTCGCCAGGAGTCACAGCCCCTTCATCAAGGTCAGCCACCTCGACAGATGAGGGGCTACGAGACCGTATCTCATCCTGTTAACACGATGTTACGAATTCATACCCACTCACCTGCTCAACCCCTTCACCAGGACATAAGTAAGTTATTACTGTCCGATTTCAGTCTATTTCCTAAACATATTAATCCCCCCTAGTCTGTTCCCATACCTCATAATATATACGCTTTCATTCTTTCTAGATATATATATATATATATATGCTTCATTCTTTCTAGAGATAATATGTTTTCTTTTTTTTACAGACGACACACCGCTGTGCATAGATTTGGCATCCAGCGACAGCTGCAGCAGCAGTGGTTGTGAGAGTGACACAGCAGGGCGGACAGTAGCCACTTCCGGCTCTCACAGGGAGGGGAGGACTCGTTCACGCCCTCACTCAACACCCCGTTCCTCCCCCAGCCCCATACCCCAATCAATCAGCGACAGCTATGACAGCAACAGCAGCAACAGCAGCAGCAGCCGCAGTGGTGAGAATCGTACCATTTTCATCTCAGACAGTGACTCAGACGACAGCTCAGCAGACCGTGACCTTGACCCGCAAGCGTCTGTCAATTCTGACTTGTTAGCACCGTCTGGCGTAATAGCTGACCCAGCGGTCTCACCCATTCATCTCGGAGGGGGTGGGTTATCACCACCCCCCACCCCTCCCAGCCCCCTCCCTTCACCCCCGCCACCTCTTTCCCCCTCTCCTCCACCTGCCCTAGAAATTCAACCCCTGCTACTGGATCGAATTGATAACTATAACGGCACCTATGTCCGGCTTTCATTCTCCATACCAGAACATGTTAACACATCCCCAGGAGTATATCTGAGAACATACAGGGATTTTTTCATTAATGAGGTTCGATCCCTTTTCTCCCCACAACACCCATTCCTCCTAATTTACCCAGACATCACTCTAATTGTGCGAAATTTAAATGTACAACAAGACGGGGAGGATAATCTATTGGATCCTATAAATAACGACGGCTTTCCCATACGAGGTGAGGGGCAAAGAATTACTCTAGAGGAAGTAGAAACTCTTATTGATTTTTGGGCTGATGAATTGACAGAGAAAATATCCCAGTATCTGGAAGCGAAGGAAGGCTCCAACGTCCTGGTTGAGCGACTCACCGGGTTTTACATTAACTGTGGTTAGATCGAACATCCGATAAGATTAGGCTCGCATGTAGACTATCCTGAAGGCCTGCGTGGAAAGCAGTTGGTTTTCAATCCAGAGGGAGTGGCTGATATTTGCCTTATGCAGTGTGTTGCTGCTTATAAATGTTTAGCTAATGGGATGCATCTAGATAATATTCGCGCTAGATCTGTGAATGCTAGTTGGTGTCTCAGACACATGAAATGGCCAGCAGATGTCAGTTCTGCAGTAACATTCGAGGATATTCACAAGGTAGAGAAAATGAATAAAGTCAGTATATTCATCTATTCGCTAGAAAGAGATGAAAATGCTAGACGACACTACATTACACTAGCTAGGAAGGGAAGAGGAGGATATACAGATGTCATACCACTGCTGATGTTGGAAGCTCAACACTTAGTATTAATTAAGGATTTTAACCAATATGTACGTAATATGCACAGCAATCCAGATCGCATCCCAAGTCATCACAGCTTCTGTCACTGTTGTTTGATATCACTCCCAGCAGATAGCATGCAGAGTCATGAAAGTACATGCAAAGTACATCAAACTCTCAAATTCTACCCACCAGAGAGGAAGATTACTTTCCGTAACTATGGACGGGGATATGGTCCTAGTCACATGTGCTTTTATGACTTTGAGTGCATGTTAGACCGCTCGAACCCTAAGGGAATGATAGAAACACGTCACAACGCAGTGGCGTATGCGTACATCATCATTGACAGACAGAAGAATATTGTTGAGAAAGATACTTATTTGGGTAAAGATGCGGCTAATCACTTTATAACCACGCTAGAAGCGTCATGGGCACGAATCAAGAAGGGGTTAGTATCCTATGAACTTCACATGTCCCAGCAACAGCAGGCGATATTTGAGACAAAAACAACCTGTGAACTCTGTGATGAACCTTTTAACGGAGAAGATGTAATCAAAGTCCGTCATCACGACCACACAGTAAGATTCCACAATTATCAAGCAGCTTACTGTGATAGATGTAATTTGCAATGTATAAATTCATACAAGTTCCTATACACATTTTCACACAACGCTTCCTATGATTTAGGAGTAATCTTAAACGAGATGAGAGATAGACCAGGAAGTGAAATAGATATATTAGCCAAGGATGGATTTAAATTTATGAAAGTTGATGTGAACAACTTAAGATTTTTGGATAGTTTAGCCCTTCTCAACGGCTCGCTAGGAAGAATAGCCAAGGATCATATTGATAGTGGGAAACCTACCACATTCACTTTGGCTATGCTAAAAGGGGTAAATAAAGCGGCCATCCCAAAACTGCTCACGGGTAAACAATCATTCTGCTATGATTATTTATCCTCTATGTCTGTGTTAGATGAACCACAACTCCCTTCTCGTGATAAGTTTTACAATACACTAAAAGACGAAGAGTTGTCAGAAACAGATTATAAACAAGCCTTAGAAATTTTTGATTTGGCTAAATGTCGCAACATAGGGGAGTATCTACTCCTTTACCTCAAAGTGGACACAGGATTGCTAGCCGATGTGTTCACAGTCTGGCGAGATACCATGCTTGCTCTCTACAAATTAGACATTTCACACTACATTTCTTTACCCTCATTTGCTTGGGATGCGTTCTTGCTTAAATCGAAAGTTCAACTTGATGTTGTGTCAGACCCAATGTTATATGATTTACTTCGTCGGAATCTCCGAGGTGGGTTCACCAGTGTAATGAGACAGTACACGAATGTGGAGAACAGGCACACAGGCTTAGATCTAGTGGAAGATAGTAGCTACATCATTTACTTAGATTTTAATAGTCTTTACGGGGCGTGTATGACTGAACTGCTCCCTCGTGGTGGGATTCGGAAACTGACACATGATGAGCGTGACGTACTGCTGGAGCAAGGTTTGGAGAATATCCCATGTGATGGGTCCAAAGGATATTGGGTGTTGTGTGATACACTGCAGGTCCGACCTGAGGTGGCTAGGTATACAGATGAACTGCCCCTAGTTCTTTCACATACATGCATTACTGAGGAACACATTTCACCCTACAGTAAGAATATTCTTACAGAAGAAAGTCGTGGACTGCCTAAAAACAACACTAAATTAATCGCTTCTCATCTTCCTCAGAAAGACTACCTCGTTAGTCTGGACTTGTTACAGTTGCTCATGCGCATTGGATTAGAAGTAGCTAAAGTTCACGACATCTACGAATTCGAGCAGGAGAGTTACCTTAAAGACTTCATTGAAACCAATGTTCGTGAACTAGCCAGTACCAAATGCGCGATAAAAAAAAAAGGCTTTCAAACTCGTATCAAACTCTATATATGGAAAGAGTCTCACAGATGTATCTAAATATGGGAACAAACACTATTTGGTCACAGATCGTAGTCATTTCCTGAAACATGCTCGAAACCCATTCTTCAAGCGGAGTCTTTTGTTAAGTAAGGATCGTGTGATATGTACTATCAAGCAGAAGTCTCTCCTAGTCAACACTCCTACGTATCTGGGTTACCATATACTTCAAATTGCTAAGAGGCGACTCTATGAGTTCTGGTATGATGTTGTCAAACCCGCGTATGGGGATAAAGCGAGTCTGTTATATACAGACACAGACTCTTTCATCATTAAACTGGACTGTCAGGATGTGTTTGAAGAGTTGAATAAGTCTCCTCTCTTCGACTGTATGGATTTTAGTAATTTTAATGACACACATCCATCCTACTCTAAAGCGCGAGAAGGTGAACTAGGATTGCTCAAGTCTGAAATAGGCTCTAAGATTATTAACCAGTTAATTGCTCTCAGACCTAAAACGTATTCGTTCACCACACATGATGGGGAGCACACTTGTAAGTGTAAGGGCGTACCTTACCATCTACAAGAGAAACTCTCACATGACTCATTTCAACACACTCTTGAAACAAACACTTCAATCAGGTATGTGTCGAGATCTA
Organism: Procambarus clarkii; assembly: GCF_040958095.1. Classification (NCBI taxonomy): domain Eukaryota; kingdom Metazoa; phylum Arthropoda; class Malacostraca; order Decapoda; family Cambaridae; genus Procambarus; species Procambarus clarkii. Next base: position 21,927,693 of record NC_091178.1, read on the forward strand.
TACGCAACGTGCAAGGAAAGATTTGTACGTGTCGCAGTACCTGCAAAGGATTGTCAGCATTTGACGATAAACGCTACATTTTAAGCCCCACACAGTCCCTAGCGTATGGTCATCCTGATATTCCCAATAACAATGATGATGAGATGGATGTAGAAGTGAGAGAGGAGGAGGAGATGGAAGAAGAAGTGTTTATGGAGGAGGAGGAAGTAGAGCAAGCACAGAGACTCTACCCAATATTCCATCCCTGGAGCAAACGCGATGCTACAGCTCAGAAACTATTCAACCCTCGCTAGATTTTATGTTGTACAATTGTTAGGTAGTATTAAGATGGATGCCCCATATGACTAGAACTTTGTATACTAAATGAATAGGATGTTTAATATTATTGTTTGTGATCTGTAAGAACTATGATTAGTTTTAAAATATGCTGTTTAATATTATTGTTTGTGAACTGTAAGAACTATGCTGTTTAATATTATTGTTTGTGAACTGTAAGAACTATGTTTAGTTTTAAAAATGATGTTGCTGTACATAAAATATGTGAATAAACACCTGTAAATGACTATGTTTGTATAAATACCACCTAGGTTCCTTAGTTTTTAGCAGTCTTAACGAAGCATTAATCATGGACAGTTCCTATGATATAATCCATGCGGAACATCTAGATATTTTCAGAGAACCATCTCGTGTTATTATTGCTGGTTATTCAAACAGTGGAAAATCCTACTTGTGCAGTAAACTTGTAAGGAAGTATCAACACAAGTTCTCCTCAATAATCATATGCGGAGGAGGTTACTCTGAATTACGATCAGATCCACAAATTAAAGGGAAGCTGATCGAGCATTCAACCATTATTGATCCTGTGGAAGAGCGAGTAGATAATGACTCGCATATCTTAGTAATCTACGACGACCTTTTTACAGAGTCTGCGAATTCAAAAATCGTATCAGACATGTTTACTAGGGGCAGACATTTCACGGTTTCCGTCATATTGATTACTCAAAATATATTTTTTCCTGGTAAATATTCGAGGAATATTAGTTTAAATGCTTCTCATTTCATATTGGTTAAATCACGAGACCTGTCACAAATTGAAACACTCGGACGACAAATATTTGGGAAAGTGGATTCAAAGAAATTTGTAGAGTTATATAAGCAAGTTATTAGCCAACCCTATGGCTATTTGCTAGTAGATCTGGGCTCGAACACTCCATCTACGATAACATTACGCGGTAATATTGTTCATGAACCGCCCTATGAGATAGTTTACCAATGGTGAGCAAGAAAGATGTACTGGAACGAGTATATAACGACCCCTCATCTAGCGGAGGGCTTGGAGGGGTACAGAGATTGTATAAGGCCGCCAAATTAATTAACTCTAGTATAACTCTAGCCGATGTAAAGGACTATCTGAAAAGCTCTGACTCCTATACGTTGCATTATTTACAACCACATAAATTCCCGCGGCGTCGGGTGTTAAGCCCTAAACCACGACTATTTCAAGCTATAGACTTGGCCGAGATGAGTTTATTGGACAAACATGATGACGGAGTGAAATATTTACTCGTATGCGTAGATATTTTCTCCAGGTACACCCAAGTAGTACCCTTACGCGCTAAGGATGGGAAAAGCACCACTAATGCTCTAGCTTTAATTCTAGATTCACCTCATTCTCAAAGAGTGCGCAAAATTAATTCTGATCGAGGTGGAGAATTTTATAACGCCACTATGAAAAAAATGGTGGCAGCAAGGAATGTACAGTTATATAGCGTATTTTCTCAGGAGACTAAAGCTTCAATCGCTGAGCGGTTCATACGTACTTTAAAAGGTAAACTTTACAAGTTTATGACGGCGCGCAACGCTTTAAAATACACGCAGGCTCTACCAGATATTGTGAAAACATATAATTTAACCCGCACAGAGGATTGAAGAGGAAGACACCTGCGGAGGTGCACGCTCTATCCTCGCCCAGCGAACACGCCAAACAATTTGATTTAATGTATAAAAGCCCGAGCAAATCAAAGAGAGCTGTCATTCCTCGATTGAGTGTTGGTGATACAGTACGCATCACTCTATCTGATCGCATTTCCAAGTTTAAGAAAGGGTTTAAGCAGCAGAACACCCGAGAGATATTTACAGTTACACGTATTGATCGGAGACAACACATCCCTTTATACTTTCTAAAAGATCTGAATGGGGAAGAAATTGATGGTGGCTTCTATAAACAAGAATTAACACCAACACATTTGCCTCAAACCTTTAATATTGAGAAAGTATTGGGACAACGCAGAGTCTCTGGCAAACTCCAGTATAAAGTTAGGTACGCGGGTTATGATCGATCATTCGATCAATGGATTAATGCTGCTGAGATATTACATTTATAATGAAGAAGCCCTTAGTTTATAAATACAAGGAATTGATCCAACTATTATCAAAACTTCAGTATTCCTCGAGAAAGCAGTTGATTGAAAAATTGAAGAAACCACATATAAATTGTTTATCAGAAATTTTTAATAACTTTTTAAAAAAAAAATTGCCCGTGCCTGACAAGCTCGTTAAAAAGTTGAAAAAATATAAATTGCTTATTCGGTCACTAGCCTGTAAGAAACCTTCTGTGTCAACTAAGAAACAGATATTAACCAGCAAACGAGGAGGCAGTATTTTATCCATTATTTTACCGATTGCAGCTAGTTTAATTACACGGTTGTTCAGTATGTAAAATGAAAGCCTTTTATCTCGTACCGCGTAAAATAGTGGACAACCGGAAAGCTGCACACAGCCCTGCTTACCCCACTGTGAAAGCGGTTGCTCGTCATCTTACTGTCAAACCAGCTCCTCCTCCTCAGCTGCATACCAACCCTTCCATAAAACATTTAATAGATTTGAAGTTGAAAGTGAGAGATCACGAATATGCAAGATCCTTGCTAAACCATTATGATGCTACCGGAATCGTTCGTTGGGATCTGAATGGAAATGTATTGGCTCCAGTATCTGGCATACATATAATTAATGACATTATACATAAAATGACTGTGCTTAAATCTGTTTTTTTACCGGATAAACTCCCCATTGCTCAACTGTTTTTCACACTAACATCTACATCGCGAGATTTATTCCGTAATACTACGGCAAGCAGTCAGGTGTATGAGCCTCCATCTGTTAAGAGAAAGGCAACTGTCAAGATTGATCCTCACAGTAAAAGGAAAGCTTCCTGGATCGTATATTAACAGGTGAGTGTATATAAATGAGCGTGTAATGTGTAGATGGCTTTACTAGACAAAAAGCGGTCTAAGGAGATAGAGCGATGGACACTCACGTGATATACGCCACCAGCGTATCAGATACGCATTTATTCCCCAATAACATCCCCGCATCTTTCCAAAATCGATTGTTTAACCAGCTAGAATTAGATCCCAGGAGGAGTTATGAAATGTGTCTACAAAAATTACTCCTCCCCACTTCACATTACGTTATTAAGCGTGATAATCCTGAGGCATATATACGTGTAGGCGTTACGTATGAGAAAGTGAGCGAGGGGAAATACATGCATTCAAAGCATTTATTATCATCTGATGTTTTAGCTGGAACTATAAAAGAAATTAATACCACGATTAATACAGAAATAGAGGCCATATTTTCAAGTAATGCTAAACTGAGTTTTTTAGGAAAGTCATTAAAACAATTTTCAGCTAAATATGGAACGCATTTTATTAAATATGATTCTTCCTCCAATCGAAACAAGTTCACTACTGTGATTAGTGATGAGAATATTAGCTCTGCAACGGGGCATAAAAACATCAGTAGAGTTACATTATCATTTGGAACCGCTTTTGGGAAAGTGTTGGGCGTAGTTCCAGAAATAGAATATGACATATTCGCAAAACGTCAGTACGCCTCGAGTGTAGTTAACACATGTCTATTCCCGCCAATGCCTAGAGGAGGAGTTGATATTCTGTGTGTTTATTGCGATAGAATCTCTTCTACTAGATATGGAAACCAGTCTGTAAATATTTTGGATGTAATCTCCCTAAATGGAAGTGATAACAGCAACAATAAAAAACTATATGTGCGTCTTAACACTAACATGATAGACAGCGTCAGCATCACTATTAGGGATCAAGATGGTAACCCAATACATTTTGATGAACGTGGGTGCACCATAGCAGTCTTGCATGTACGCCCCGTTGCAGGAGGTATATAACACCAATGCTTTCCCGCCACTCCTCATTCGTCTGAAACAAGCGGAGAAATGCGTGTCCATTTTATTCCCCCTCTGTTGAGGAATTATACATTCTGTTAAGCCCTCCTAGAGGTGGGGGGACTGATGATATAAGGATTTTCAACAGCAGTAGACGTTATACGCGAGGAGGAGGAATATTTTCCTTTTTAAGCGGGATATCGCGTCGAGCAGCGCCCTTTATCATGAGGACTCTGGCCCCGGCTGCGCTTAGCTTGGGGCAGAACGTACTAGACGACATTAATAATGACAAACAAACTTTCAAACAATCTCTTAAGAAACGCGGAATTGAAACATTGAAAGGAGTAGGGAAGCAAATGATAGGCGGAAGAGTGCAGAAAAAGAATAAACAAACAAAAAAATTAGTAAACATCAAACGTTTTACTAAAGCGAAATATAATGATGTGTTGTCATAACTTCTTCTCACTCGGCTGGTGTTGTCTAAAGCGCGAACATGGCCGGATATAACGCTCTGGGCCTCCAGGTGCCATTAGAACACTATACAGCTGCTGTTAGTGAAGCCTTTCCTAAAGTATTTTCCCCTCGATTGGTAGAATCAACAATTGCCAGCAGACAAACGGTGGATGCATTACCTGTGAATTCTGGGGTCAATAATAAGTTTACAGACACTTATCTGGAATTCATCATCAAGGGAGTGAATGGTCAACTGGTGGATTTATCATCTATAGCTTTGGAGTTGTCTATTGATCTAACTGAAGAAGATGGAATCCCAGCAAACACAGAACGTTTGTGGACGTTTTTAAATGGTTCCACAAAGGTAATACTGTAACTTTTGACATAAATACGTATATCTGATGTTCTTAAAACCAAAGGATATAACTAAAAACATATATTCTTGAGACACAGTTTTTTAAGATTTATGTAAAAATTTAAAAATAATAGTGAATGCTATGGTATTATAATGTTTTCATGCTTTATATTTAAGAATAAATAATTTTCAGTCAACATTTAGTTTTTTTTGTTTACTTTCTGTAAAGCTATCCAATTTACGTTCTTATAACATAAATATAACATTTATATGACGTCAGTATAACGTTATTTACACGACATCATTACGTTATTATGATGTTATATTAACGTATAATTCCTGTGTGAAAACCAGAATATATATTGAACTTTATGTTTTAAACCTTGTAAAGTTATCATAAAACTTGGAATAAGACGGTAAGCATGCTTTACTTATGAAAATATACAAACAAATCAACAAAAACATTTTAACATAAAAAACATAAACATAACATAAATTAATTGCATGCATGGGAGTTAACTGGAACTCTGTAATATTGCATACATGAACCTTAAGGTACAAACCCAGTGTATTTACTCATGCAGTTCTTTCCTAAATCTAAATTTTTCCAATTTTTACACTTTGTTTCGAGTTCTGTCTTGTGTTGCTACTTTTAATACCCCATTAATGTCCCCTTTGTTATGTCCATTCATCCCATTGTGCACCTCTACCATATGTAACTCCTAATTCTTTGCTTTTCTAGAGAATGTAATATAAGCTTTGACAATCTTTCTTCATATGACAGGTTAACAGGTAGAACAAAGATTACCATTTATATATGGATAACTATTATAAGTCGGTTTGAATGAGTGAATTGCTGCTTGAAGATAGGTATATACACGTGTGGTACTATCAGATTGCATCGTGGTGAGCCTAAAACCCTTCAGATCCAAGCAAAGGGTAAAATGCCAGCAGATACAATTGCGAACACATTGATACCAAAATGAAAGACATATGACGAGAATTGAGGTAACCAAAGTGAAAAGAGTGTTCACATTACATTGCACTAGAGTGCTCCCGGGTTACTTTCTCTCACTTTCTCTGTTTTGTGCGGATGGTACACCTTGCTTTTGGAGTTTATATGCATTTAAACCTGTAGATAATTCTATTGCTAACACATTGATACCAAAATGAAAGACCTAGGATGACAATTGGGGTGACCAAAATGAAAAGAGTGTATACATTTTATCGCTCTTGTGCGCTCCCTGGTAACACACTCTCGCTTACTCTGTTTGTTGCGGATGGTAAGCCGGGCTTTTGGAGTTTATATGCCTTTAGTCCTGTAGAGAATTCTATTGCGAACACATTGATGCCAAATTGAAAAACCTAGGATGAGAATTGAGGTAACAAAGTTGAAAAGGGTATACACTTTTCAGTATTATCACGCTCTCTAATGTAATGAGAGTTGCCTGAGGGTGGCTCAGCTTTCTTTTTCTGGTACCCTTGGCCTACATTCATCTTGTCGGCGGGTGGAGCGCGCTGCTGTCTTTGACATTATATGCACATAGTTCTGTTGGGAATTCTATTGCGAACGCATTGATACCAAAATGAAAGACATAGGACGAGAATTAAGGTGACAAAGTTGAAAAGAGTATACACTTTTCAGTATTTCCGCGCACTACCAGGGAATGTCCAAACAAAAATGGAGAGAGTGGAGGGGTAACTTGCCCAAAACGCGAAAGTGTTTGGGGAGATTAACTTTCGTTCAATACTATTATGCAAAAGGAGCCACACATCTATGGTTCATCCAATAAAATCAGCAGACTTCTAGATGTTACTACTGCTCGGCTTAGACTCGGTTACAAGTATTTCTGGGAATTCTCATTATCTGCCGATGTAGACCTGACCAAATGTTAACTGTCAACAAAATTATTTGCACACCCCTTCGTCACTATGTGATAGTGAATTCAGAGACAATTCTATAACCAATGTACCAACGATGTGTCAATATTTCATTCAAAATGATCTGGTACCAGAAATTTTAGCCAAATATCCCCAGTTTGCTAACTGTAAGTAGTAACTAAGTGATTGTAACCTATCCACCGCTGCCCACTGGATGGGGAGCGGTGTGCAGGACAAACATATCAATTGTGACACTAGCTCTCCACATATGTCAGTTGCTTAATTTAGAAACTGTACTTGTGATCGATCTCGAACCTATTGTTGATGTGACGACTTATACTGAATTTTGTAACTAGCTCATCAAGATTGTAACTTGCTTAGCTAAATGAATTGTTGGGTTCAGTCCCTGAGCCCATTATGTGCCTCTGCAACCCTTTCCACTACCGCCCACAAGATAGGTATGGGGTGCATAATAAATGAACTAAACTAACTTTAAGGCATCCTGAAAGAAAGCTTGGAGGGCTTGAAAAATTGCAGAACGAAGCCTTGAGGATAATCCTTGGGTGCCTTCGTACCACAAAGATACTTAATATGAGAAAGGAACTTAATATTCCGAGCGTTGTTTATCGTGTTACTGAAAATAACTGTCAAATTGGTATAAAAATGCTTAGGCTAGCTCATCCTAACCGTTGCACAGAAGCCCTCCAGAATTTCTTTATTGAATGTAAACATTGTTTCAAATAGATAAATAAAATTGGAACTGAACTCAGAAAGTATCAGATTTATAATTTGTACCAAGAGAGACAACAATAGCACTTTCCTGCACTGTAGGAAATTACACCCTTTTCAATTTTAATCCCTCCCTTTCCATCAAAGGAGCAAATTAGAGATCAGTCCCAGCTTTGTCTTGAGGCAAAGCTCAACGTCTTAAGCCATATTGATGCTCTGTCCACAGAGCATTCTCTCTCTCAAATCATATACACTGAAGGTTTCCTACAGCGCCCAACGGGTGCAGCTGGAAGTGCAGTTGTCCTGGCAATAGGATATGACTTATATTTTGAGTGGGGAGTCCGTATAAACAACTGGGCCTCTACCCTTCAGACTGAACTATTTGCCTTGCTCCTTGCACTGAAATGTGTACAAGTATCCAAACTTGATACATTAGTTGTAAGTGACTCTTTATCATCCTTAATTGCTCTCAACTCTTTAAGACATAACTGTAACATGCTTGTGTCTGAAGCTAGACACAAATACAATAACAACTTGAGGAACCTTATCATAAACAATAATCTCAACAAAAATCACATAGTTCTCAGAGGTGATTTCAATATTGACCTAGGGCTACAAAATAACCCTCAAGTAGACTGTTTCCTCAACAGCATGAATTCCTGTATGCTCATCCCCGCAATCACCAGGCCCACCCGAGTCACTCAAACATCTGCGACTACCCTGGATCACTGATGGACCAACATAACAGCTCCTCTTACATCAAGTATAATCACTGACAGAACAACTGACCACTATCCTACCTTCCTTGTAGCGAACATGGCCATAACACCACCAGGTAACAAGAAAATTACCTTTAGGTTACAATGTGAAGCGGCAATAGGCAATCTCACAAATGCCCTCCACAATGTAAACTGGGAATCTAAATTTATCAATACACAGGATAATAATTCGTTAACTAGCCTCTTTCCAAAATTTAAAGCCTTTACAATACTTATTGTCCTCTCCTCACCAAGCAAGTAACTGGCAAAAAGGTTAAATAATCCCTGGCTCACTAATGGCATACTTAAAGCAATCGACAAGAAACATGAATATGAAAAAAAAACTTAGGATTGGCCTTGTTGGAAAAGAAGTAGTTAAGAGGTACTCATCAGTGCTTACCAGTATAATAAGAGCAAAGCGTTCCTATTACGAGAATAGATTCAAAGAAGCAAAAGGCAACATAAAAAGCACATGGAGAGCCATCTCTACCATCCTAGGAGCTAAACAACATTTACATAATAAGATAAAAATCTCCAAGGATGGTTATACACCTGCAACAGATCTTGAAACAGCAACTGAATTTAATAGCTTCTTTTCATCGTTTGGTGCTCACCTTGCCTGAAAAATCCCAGAGACTCAGACATATGTTACCACATATCTTTCACGCAGCTATCCAAACTCTCTTCTCCTCTCTCCGGTCAGCCCTACAGATGTTGTGTCCATCATTCACTCGCTAAAAACCAAAGCTGGGAACATTAGTGAAATACCATCGATGGTACACAGGCGTGCCTCCCATGCCCTTGCACCATCCATAGCACTGCTGTTCAACAAATCCCTAGAGTGTCATACCTTCCCTGATATCCTTAAAAAAGCAAGAGTAACGCCAGTTCATAAAGGAGGTAACACGGCAGACATAAATAATTACAGACCCATATCGAATCTACCTATATTATCAAAATTATTTTTTTTTTTTTACAAACAGCTCTACTCCAATCTTGTAAAATTCAATATACTAAGTCCCTGTCAGTTTGGCTTCCGCTCCCAAAAGAGTACCAACGATGCTATTGTTAGTCTGCTTGACTTAATCTTCTCAGCCCTTGACAAAAGTGAGTTTCCAATTGAACTCTTCATCGGCCTGAGAAAGGCCTTTGATACTGTTAACCATAACTACCTCTTACTTAAATTCCACCATTATGGAATCCGTGGCCTTGCCCTAAACTATATCCGATCCTATCTTAGTAACAGACACCAATATGAAGCCATCAATGATATAACCTCTCCCACTCTACCACTTAATTACCGTAAAGGTGCCACAGAGCAGCATCCTAGGACCCTCCTGTTTCTTATATACATCAATGATCTCCCTAATTTATTTATTTATTTATTTATTTATTTATTTATGCATATACAAGAATGTACATAAGGAATGTGAGGATACAAATATGGTAATTACAGTCTTGTAAAGCCACTAGCACGCGCAGCGTTTCGGGCAGGTCCTTAATCTAAGAAAATTTTAAGGAGGTAAATACTTGAAAAGTTTATAGACAAAAAAATGAAAACAGATTACATGGAATGAAAAAAAAAGAAGATGAGAGAAAATTATAGGTACAGTATATTAGAGTACATAGGTAGCTATGATTGATTGCAATGACAGCTTAAAATGGTAGTTGACAACAAATTGGTAGGCACAATACAGCAGAAACAATATATGATTGATTGCAATGACAGCTTGAATGGTAGTTGACAAAAATTGGTAGTCACAATACAGCATATGGCTAGCACATAAAAGAAGACAGCAATGAACACAATGATAAGGTTGTTTGATATTACATAAAAATTAGGAGATTGGGTAACACTAGGTACAGAGCAAATTTAAAGCTCGGTGTAGGAAACTAAATAGATGAAGTTAGGTACTTTTTGGTTTTGCTTTTAAATAAGGCAAAAGTTTTACAGTTTTTCAATTCACTAGGGAGTGAGTTCCATAGACTAGGTCCCTTAATTTGCATAGAGTGTTTACACAGATTAAGTTTGACCCTGGGGATATCAAAGAGATATTTATTTCTGGTGTGGTGATAATGGGTCCTATTACATCTGTCCAGGGAGAGTTTCAGAGCATGGTTTGCATTTAAGAACAGGGTTTTGTAAATGTAGTTGACACAAGAGAATGTGTGGAGGGAGTTAATATTTAGCAAGTTTAGGGATTTAAACAAGGGAGCTGAGTGTTGTCTGAAAGCAGAGTTAGTTATTATTCTGATAGCAGATTTTTGCTGTGTGATGATGGGCTTAAGGTGGTTTGCAGTGGTAGACCCCCATGCACAGATACCATAATTAAGATAGGGGTAGATTAGTGCATAATATAGTGAGAGGAGAGCAGAGTTAGGAACATAATATCTGATTTTGGAGAGTATACCAACTGTCTTAGAGACTTTCTTAGTTATGTGTTGAATGTGGGTGCTGAAGTTGAGTCTCTTGTCTAGGAATAGGCCAAGAAACTTGCCATCATTTTTATTACTGATGTTAATGTTGTCTATCTGAAGCTGAATTGCATTTGATGATTTGCTTCCAAATAAGATGTAGTAAGTCTTTTCGATGTTTAATGTTAGTTTGTTCGTTGACATCCATAAGTGGACTTTTTTTAATTCATTATTCACAACATTATTTAGTGTATGTGGGTTGAGGTTTGAGTAGATAAGGGTAGTATCGTCAGCAAACAATATAGGTTTGAGAATATTAGAGACATTAGGCAGATCGTTTATATATATAAGAAATAGAAGAGGTCCTAAGATGCTGCCCTGTGGCACTCCAACGGTAATTGGTAGAGTGGAAGAAGTTGTATCATTGATGGTTACATATTGGTGTCTGTCACTAAGATAGGATCGGATGTAGTCAAGGGCAAGGCCTCGGATTCCATAATGCTGGAGTTTAAGTAAGAGGTAGTTGTGATTAACAGTATCAAAGGCTTTTCTTAGGTCAATGAAGAGTCCAATCGGAAACTCATTTTTGTCAAGGGCTGAGTAGACAATGTCAATCTGCTAATGTCTCTAACATACTTAAACCTATATTGTTGGCTGATGATACTACTCATCTACTCTGACCCCAACCCACTCCTGTTAAATAATGTTGTAAACAATTAATTAAAAAAAGTCTACTTGTGGATGTCAACCAACAAACCTCACACAAAACATAGAAAAGACCTACTATATCTTATTTGGAAACAAATCAACAAATGCAATTCAGCTTCAGATAGATAATGTAAACATTAGCAATAAAAATGATGGAAAGTTTCTTAGCCTATACTTAGACAAGAGACTCAACTTCCGCACCCATATACAACACATAACTAAAAAGGTTTCTAAAACAGTTGGTATACTGTTTAAGATCAGATATTATGTACCCTACTCTGCTCTCCTCTCACTCTATTATGCACTTATCTTTCATTCATTATTCATTCATTATTCACTTATCCCTATCATTCTTATGGCGTTTGTGCTTGGGGTTCAACCTCTGCAAACTACCTCAAGCCCATCATCATCCAGTAAAAATCTGCTATCAGGACAATAACTAACTCTACCTTCAGACAACACACAGCTCCCTTGTTCAAATCCTTAAACATGCTAAACAAATTCACTCCATACATTCTCCTGTGTAAATTACGTTTATAAAGCCCTTTTTCTAACTGCAAACCCTGTTCTGAAACTCTTCCTGGACAGATGTAATAGAACACATGGCCACGTCCCCACCAGACATAAATATCTCTTTGATATCCCCAGAGTCAAACTTAATCTATGTAAACACTCTATGTAAATAAAGGGACCTAGTCTATGGAACTCACTCCCTTATAATGATTTGAAAAGCTGTCCAACTTCTGCCATATTAAAAAATAAAACCAAAAAGTACCTGTAGTACTTTTTAAGTACGAGGGAGTAATGCGCAAAGCGTCCCTCACCTGTGACGTCACAGCGTCATCTGACGCCATATCAACACAGCGGCCATTTTGTCGTCAGTTCAGTCATGGCGAGGACTAACCCATCATGCAAACTGCATCTACTATCAAGAAGAAGAAGATTTTGTGTTCCCCCGATAGTATTATCGTAAGTAAGCACTTATATTTTATATTTTATTAAATTAATTGATTCTATTTTTCTGTAATAAAGGTCCAAAGGGTTGTTAAGGAACAAGGGTGTAGCGATACCGACGCTCAGTGCGCTCAACTCACACCAAAGTATCACCTGTGTAGCTTCTGTAATTAGTGTTAATTAGTTATGCTATAAGATAATGAAGCGAGTATAAGATTAACTCGCTACAAGGGTACTGTGTTGGGAGGTGAGGGCTGTTACTGGTGTCTGTGGGGATGTGAGGACTTGTACCAACCACTATCACCACCAGTACCTTGTCTTGCATCCTGCTTAGTATTCCTATTGAGATATGAAGTATTATTGCATTCATATAATTATTCATTCATTGTCATTACTATTTTTATGGGCTATGTTCTGTTACCCCTAATGCTTTTTACCCCTGGGCATGTCCATTTACTCTCCAGCCCTTCACAAGCCACTGCTGCACCCCCTCCATGCCCATACTTACTGTGCTTATTCTTACAGGACTGCACTGCATTATGTGGTGCTCACTGCCTGGACACCTTGATACATGCATTATAGGGTTCTGGTAGTTGTTCTACTCACCAAGCCCTTCCAAGGCCAGGCTTGACATGTGAGAGCTTGGTCCAACAGGCTGTTGCTTGGACAGGCCCCTCAGGCCCACATATCCACCACAGCCTTGTTTGTCCGGCACTTCAAAATCAAATGTTTATTTACGTAAGGTACATACATATTTTTAGGTAAGGTACTCTTTATTTGGGTAAATTTATCTTCGTAGTATTTAGCTTTGGCTCGTCTAATTATCTTGGATAGCAATAACGAGTAATTCTTTGAGAATTCTTTGGAGACAATTCCTAACCTATACTTCTCCCAACCTATACTTCTTCTCAAGGTCATCTTCACTTCTTGAAGATGTTCAGGTTTTCTCTTGAAGATGTCGACGGTTGTTCCAGCAATACTGTATTTCTTTTATTGCTGAAAACCTGTTTTCAGCCATAAAAAAATAATCCTGAATCCAGAAAAAAATCCCTTTTGTATCGTCTGGAAATTTTCAAATATTGCTGATCAAACCTGAGTCTAAATTATTTGTATATATTATGAATTACAGAGGTCCCAGGACAGGGTTTTTAGGCACTCCACTTACATTTTCCCACTCTGACTTAACCCCCATTTATACAAACTCAGTCTTATCTTTTAGCTAATAATTTATTGTACACACCATACTCAGCCTGTGTAGGGTAGTTTATTGTGCATGTGTAGTATATATATTTGTGTAGTATATTTGGTATATTTAATGCCTCTAACCTCTCCTCATAGTTCTTGTCCTTCAGTTCTGGGAGCCACTTAGTAGCATGTCTTTGCACCTTTTCCAGTTTGTTTATGTGCTTCTTAAGATATGGGCACCATACAACCGCTGCATATTCCAACTTTGGTCTAACAAAAGTCGTGAACAATTTCTTGAGTATTTCGCCATCCATGCATTTAAAAGCTCTGAATATTATCCTTTACCTGCAATTGGTTGTTGCTGTATTTATAGAATATGATTTGTTCTACTTTACATTTGTTTGTTCCTTTTTTTCAAAATTTCTTTCTGCCTCTCTCCTCACTGCCGTGTAGTTGTTTCTCTTTGTATTACTGGTATGTTTGGGGGTTTGGCCTCTTCGTATATTGATTCCATTTTTGTGTCTTTTGGTCTCTGTCCGTCTTGAAATTTCAGTTGAACAAATCCTGTTTCCTAGTTCTGCATCTTTGTTTTGGTATAAATGTTTTTGTTCCTTTATCATATATTTCACAAAATTGACATACTGTGCATTAATTCATCTCAATTACTTCCTTTCCTAACAGCAAGCCTTTCCAGTAAAATTCTTTGAATTCTTTTCTGACTTCTGGCCTAATGTTTGTTTTATCCTAGTGTGTATGATGCCTAGCGTGTGTCTGGTGCCTGTTGTGTTAAACCGAAGATAAATGCATAAGTATAGGTCAGTAATTTCTCCAGCTTTGAAAGGGGCTTTCATTATGCAGCAGTATTCCACTCTAGAGAGCACTAGCGTCTTGAAAACTATCATCATCGGTATAGCATCTCTAGTGTGAAAAGTTCTTGTTATCTATCCTGTCATTTTTCTTGCAGTTGTGACGGCTACTTTATTGTGTTCTTTAAATGTAAGGCCTTCTGACATCAGTACACCCAAATCCTTTACGTTGCTTTTCCGTTCAATGTTATGATTTGACTGAGTTTTGTAAGTGGTTTCCGTTTTTATATTTTTTATTTTTTCCGTAGCGCATGAGCTGAAACTTATGTTCGTTAATCACCATGTTATTTTCTGTAGCCCATAGAAAGACCTGATTTACATCTGATTGGAGGTTTGCCGTGTCCTCTATGTTGCCTACTCTCGTGAAGATTCTAGTGTCATCTGCAAAGGATGATCAAGTACTATAGGTTGTGTCCTTGTCTATGTCCGATATGAGGATGAGAAAAAGTATTGGAGCAAGCACAGTACGCTTGGGGACTGAGCTCTTTACGGTTGATGGTCCAGATTTTATTTTGTTGACTACTACACATTGGGTTCTATTAGTCAGGAAGTTGTATATCCATCTGCCTATTTTTCCGGTAATTCCTTTTGAACGCATTTTATGTGCAATAACACAATGGTCACATTTGTCAAAGGCTTTTTTTTGTCAAAGCGTTTTGTTTGTCTTCCATGGCATCTAGTGCCATGTCAGAGTGGTCCAGCAACTGTGATAGGCAAGAGCGCCCTGTTCTGAAACCATGTTGTCTGGGGTTATGGAGATGCTGTGATTCCATGTATTTTGTGATCTTACTTCTTAGCATTCTCTCAAAGATTTTTATGATGTGCGATGTTAGTGCTATCGGTCTGTAGTTTTTTGCCTCTGCCTTATTTCCTCCTTTATGGGGCGGTGCTATCTCTGCTGTTTTTAGTATGTCAGGGACAATGCCAGTATCTTGGCTTTGTCTCCAAAGAATGTGAAGGGCCTGCGATAACGTTTTTTACAGTTCTTGATGAATATAGAGTTCCAAGAGTCAGGGCCTGGTGCAGAGTGCATAGGCATACTGTCTATGGCTTCTTCAAAATCCAGTGGGGATAGGATCACATCTGATTTATGATTTGATGTTGGTATCATATCCATGAAAAATTCATTTGGGTTATCAATCAGATGGATGGAGAGCTACACTCGTGGTGTCCCATTTTCCCAGCACTCTTTGTCATATAATGCTTTGAAACTTTTGACGGATTTGGCCTCCACCACCTTCTCACCTAACATGTTCCAACCGTTTACCATTCTGTTTGCAAAAGTGAATTGTCTTACATTTCTTCGGCATCTTTGTTTAGTTCGTTTAAATCTATAACCTCTTGTTCTTGAAATTCCAGGTCTCGGGAAATCTTCCCTATGAAGTTTATCAATTCCTGTTACTGTTTTGTACGTAGTGATCATATCTCCTCTTTTCCTTCTGTCTTCTAGTTTTGGAATATTTAATGCCTCAAATGTCTCCTCATAAATCCTGCCCTTCAGTTTTGGTATGAATGTTTGTGTGCCTTCATCGTATATTTTGCAAAATATGGAATACATCTCATTTACTTTACTTTAAGAATATGGTTCGATCAATTAAAAACCCTCTTGTTCAAATTGCAAAGAGACTGAAAGAGATGCAGCATGCTCAATGGATTATATATTAGTGATTATTATTAGGATTATATATTAGTGAATCATATTAGTGATTCAATTATTATGGTCATAAAACAATAAACAAATAGTTTTGGTGTTATTACACTCTATTCACAGGTTATATATAAGTATCTGCATGTTTTGTTCACCATTACAAACCACTAAGTTGGTTTGATTTTTGTTGAGATTGTTATTTATGATAAGATTCCTTACGTTATCTGAGAATGAAGCTATGTCGGTATTGGGAAATCTATAGATGGCACTTATAGTCAAGGAGGATTTAAGGGATTTACTGGCGAACTTGGCAAAGGTATATTCACAATAGTCGTCTCTATTACTAATGAGACTATTGCAGATGAAGGTATCTTTGTAAGATATTGCTATGCCACCTCCTTTTTTTATTAGGCCTGCAGTTGTGAATGGCTTTATTATCAGCCAAGTTGTAGCATACAACATAGCATATATATGTATATGGCATACATATATATATATATACACACACATATATATATATATATATATATATATATATATATATATATATATATATATATATATATATATATATATATAACTGAAAACTCACACCCCAGAAGTGACTCGAACCCATACTCCCAGAAGCAACGCATCTGGTATGTACAAGACGCCTTAATCCACTTGACCATCACGACCGGACATAATGAGGTGATAGCCGAGGCTATTTGAACCACCCCACCGCCGGCACTCGGATAGTTATCTTGGGCATAGCATTTTACCAAATCACCTCATTCTTTGGGGCAACACGTGAGGAACACAAATGCGAACAAGCCTGAATGGTCCCCAGGACATATGCAACTGAAAACTCACACCCCAGAAGTGACTCGAACCCATACTCCCAGAAGCAACGCATCTGGTATGTACAAGACGCCTTAATCCACTTGACCATCACGACCGGACATAATGAGGTGATAGCCGAGGCTATTTGAACCACCCCACCGCCGGCACTCGGATAGTTATCTTGGGCATAGCATTTTACCAAATCACCTCATTCTTTGGGGCAACACGTGAGGAACACAAATGCGAACAAGCCTGAATGGTCCCCAGGACATATGCAACTGAAAACTCACACCCCAGAAGTGACTCGAACCCATACTCCCAGAAGCAACGCATCTGGTATGTACAAGACGCCTTAATCCACTTGACCATCACGACCGGACATAATGAGGTGATAGCCGAGGCTATTTGAACCACCCCACCGCCGGCACTCGGATAGTTATCTTGGGCATAGCATTTTACCAAATCACCTCATTCTTTGGGGCAACACGTGAGGAACACAAATGCGAACAAGCCTGAATGGTCCCCAGGACATATGCAACTGAAAACTCACACCCCAGAAGTGACTCGAACCCATACTCCCAGAAGCAACGCATCTGGTATGTACAAGACGCCTTAATCCACTTGACCATCACGACCGGACATAATGAGGTGATAGCCGAGGCTATTTGAACCACCCCACCGCCGGCACTCGGATAGTTATCTTGGGCATAGCATTTTACCAAATCACCTCATTCTTTGGGGCAACACGTGAGGAACACAAATGCGAACAAGCCTGAATGGTCCCCAGGACATATGCAACTGAAAACTCACACCCCAGAAGTGACTCGAACCCATACTCCCAGAAGCAACGCATCTGGTATGTACAAGACGCCTTAATCCACTTGACCATCACGACCGGACATAATGAGGTGATAGCCGAGGCTATTTGAACCACCCCACCGCCGGCACTCGGATAGTTATCTTGGGCATAGCATTTTACCAAATCACCTCATTCTTTGGGGCAACACGTGAGGAACACAAATGCGAACAAGCCTGAATGGTCCCCAGGACATATGCAACTGAAAACTCACACCCCAGAAGTGACTCGAACCCATACTCCCAGAAGCAACGCATCTGGTATGTACAAGACGCCTTAATCCACTTGACCATCACGACCGGACATAATGAGGTGATAGCCGAGGCTATTTGAACCACCCCACCGCCGGCACTCGGATAGTTATCTTGGGCATAGCATTTTACCAAATCACCTCATTCTTTGGGGCAACACGTGAGGAACACAAATGCGAACAAGCCTGAATGGTCCCCAGGACATATGCAACTGAAAACTCACACCCCAGAAGTGACTCGAACCCATACTCCCAGAAGCAACGCATCTGGTATGTACAAGACGCCTTAATCCACTTGACCATCACGACCGGACATAATGAGGTGATAGCCGAGGCTATTTGAACCACCCCACCGCCGGCACTCGGATAGTAATCTTGGGCATAGCATTTTACCAAATCACCTCATTCTTTGGGGCAACACGTGAGGAACACAAATGCGAACAAGCCTGAATGGTCCCCAGGACATATGCAACTGAAAACTCACACCCCAGAAGTGACTCGAACCCATACTCCCAGAAGCAACGCATCTGGTATGTACAAGACGCCTTAATCCACTTGACCATCACGACCGGACATAATGAGGTGATAGCCGAGGCTATTTGAACCACCCCACCGCCGGCACTCGGATAGTTATCTTGGGCATAGCATTTTACCAAATCACCTCATTCTTTGGGGCAACACGTGAGGAACACAAATGCGAACAAGCCTGAATGGTCCCCAGGACATATGCAACTGAAAACTCACACCCCAGAAGTGACTCGAACCCATACTCCCAGAAGCAACGCATCTGGTATGTACAAGACGCCTTAATCCACTTGACCATCACGACCGGACATAATGAGGTGATAGCCGAGGCTATTTGAACCACCCCACCGCCGGCACTCGGATAGTTATCTTGGGCATAGCATTTTACCAAATCACCTCATTCTTTGGGGCAACACGTGAGGAACACAAATGCGAACAAGCCTGAATGGTCCCCAGGACATATGCAACTGAAAACTCACACCCCAGAAGTGACTCGAACCCATACTCCCAGAAGCAACGCATCTGGTATGTACAAGACGCCTTAATCCACTTGACCATCACGACCGGACATAATGAGGTGATAGCCGAGGCTATTTGAACCACCCCACCGCCGGCACTCGGATAGTTATCTTGGGCATTGCATTTGGTAAAATGATTTGGTAAAATGCTATGCCCAAGATAACTATCCGAGTGCCGGCGGTGGGGTGGTTCAAATAGCCTCGGCTATCACCTCATTATGTCCGGTCGTGATGGTCAAGTGGATTAAGGCGTCTTGTACATACCAGATGCGTTGCTTCTGGGAGTATGGGTTCGAGTCACTTCTGGGGTGTGAGTTTTCAGTTGCATATGTCCTGGGGACCATTCAGGCTTGTTCGCATTTGTGTTCCTCACGTGTTGCCCCAAAGAATGAGGTGATTTGGTAAAATGCTATGCCCAAGATAACTATCCGAGTGCCGGCGGTGGGGTGGTTCAAATAGCCTCGGCTATCACCTCATTATGTCCGGTCGTGATGGTCAAGTGGATTAAGGCGTCTTGTACATACCAGATGCGTTGCTTCTGGGAGTATGGGTTCGAGTCACTTCTGGGGTGTGAGTTTTCAGTTGCATATGTCCTGGGGACCATTCAGGCTTGTTCGCATTTGTGTTCCTCACGTGTTGCCCCAAAGAATGAGGTGATTTGGTAAAATGCTATGCCCAAGATAACTATCCGAGTGCCGGCGGTGGGGTGGTTCAAATAGCCTCGGCTATCACCTCATTATGTCCGGTCGTGATGGTCAAGTGGATTAAGGCGTCTTGTACATACCAGATGCGTTGCTTCTGGGAGTATGGGTTCGAGTCACTTCTGGGGTGTGAGTTTTCAGTTGCATATGTCCTGGGGACCATTCAGGCTTGTTCGCATTTGTGTTCCTCACGTGTTGCCCCAAAGAATGAGGTGATTTGGTAAAATGCTATGCCCAAGATAACTATCCGAGTGCCGGCGGTGGGGTGGTTCAAATAGCCTCGGCTATCACCTCATTATGTCCGGTCGTGATGGTCAAGTGGATTAAGGCGTCTTGTACATACCAGATGCGTTGCTTCTGGGAGTATGGGTTCGAGTCACTTCTGGGGTGTGAGTTTTCAGTTGCATATGTCCTGGGGACCATTCAGGCTTGTTCGCATTTGTGTTCCTCACGTGTTGCCCCAAAGAATGAGGTGATTTGGTAAAATGCTATGCCCAAGATAACTATCCGAGTGCCGGCGGTGGGGTGGTTCAAATAGCCTCGGCTATCACCTCATTATGTCCGGTCGTGATGGTCAAGTGGATTAAGGCGTCTTGTACATACCAGATGCGTTGCTTCTGGGAGTATGGGTTCGAGTCACTTCTGGGGTGTGAGTTTTCAGTTGCATATGTCCTGGGGACCATTCAGGCTTGTTCGCATTTGTGTTCCTCACGTGTTGCCCCAAAGAATGAGGTGATTTGGTAAAATGCTATGCCCAAGATAACTATCCGAGTGCCGGCGGTGGGGTGGTTCAAATAGCCTCGGCTATCACCTCATTATGTCCGGTCGTGATGGTCAAGTGGATTAAGGCGTCTTGTACATACCAGATGCGTTGCTTCTGGGAGTATGGGTTCGAGTCACTTCTGGGGTGTGAGTTTTCAGTTGCATATGTCCTGGGGACCATTCAGGCTTGTTCGCATTTGTGTTCCTCACGTGTTGCCCCAAAGAATGAGGTGATTTGGTAAAATGCTATGCCCAAGATAACTATCCGAGTGCCGGCGGTGGGGTGGTTCAAATAGCCTCGGCTATCACCTCATTATGTCCGGTCGTGATGGTCAAGTGGATTAAGGCGTCTTGTACATACCAGATGCGTTGCTTCTGGGAGTATGGGTTCGAGTCACTTCTGGGGTGTGAGTTTTCAGTTGCATATGTCCTGGGGACCATTCAGGCTTGTTCGCATTTGTGTTCCTCACGTGTTGCCCCAAAGAATGAGGTGATTTGGTAAAATGCTATGCCCAAGATAACTATCCGAGTGCCGGCGGTGGGGTGGTTCAAATAGCCTCGGCTATCACCTCATTATGTCCGGTCGTGATGGTCAAGTGGATTAAGGCGTCTTGTACATACCAGATGCGTTGCTTCTGGGAGTATGGGTTCGAGTCACTTCTGGGGTGTGAGTTTTCAGTTGCATATGTCCTGGGGACCATTCAGGCTTGTTCGCATTTGTGTTCCTCACGTGTTGCCCCAAAGAATGAGGTGATTTGGTAAAATGCTATGCCCAAGATAACTATCCGAGTGCCGGCGGTGGGGTGGTTCAAATAGCCTCGGCTATCACCTCATTATGTCCGGTCGTGATGGTCAAGTGGATTAAGGCGTCTTGTACATACCAGATGCGTTGCTTCTGGGAGTATGGGTTCGAGTCACTTCTGGGGTGTGAGTTTTCAGTTGCATATGTCCTGGGGACCATTCAGGCTTGTTCGCATTTGTGTTCCTCACGTGTTGCCCCAAAGAATGAGGTGATTTGGTAAAATGCTATGCCCAAGATAACTATCCGAGTGCCGGCAGTGGGGTGGTTCAAATAGCCTCGGCTATCACCTCATTATGTCCGGTCGTGATGGTCAAGTGGATTAAGGCGTCTTGTACATACCAGATGCGTTGCTTCTGGGAGTATGGGTTCGAGTCACTTCTGGGGTGTGAGTTTTCAGTTGCATATGTCCTGGGGACCATTCAGGCTTGTTCGCATATATATATATATATATATATATATATATATATATATATATATATATATATATATATATTTATGTTATGTTATGTTATGTTATGTTATGTTATGTTATGTTATGTTATGTTACAACATAACAGGCCAATTACACTGGATTAATCTTTGTGTTTAGATAGGAGATGCCTCGTATGGGCCAATAAGCCTTCTGCAGCCCCTATGTTTATCCCTTATGTATCCCCCCATGTTTTCACCTTCATTGTATTATCACCTGACCTAATGCGGGTATAAAATCAACTAATATATATATATATATATATATATATATATATATATATATATATATATATATATATATATATATATATATATATATATATATATATATATATATATATTCAAAATTCGTCAGTGTACTACATTTTTGTTGTTGCTTTTAGGTGATGCTTTTAACCAGTGTACGTGGGTCTGATTGTGCAACCACAGTTCGAAGAATAATGAAGATATGAACAAACGGCCTGTGGTCACTATACAGTCTGGAAGGGCAAAAGAAGAAATTGGCATTTCTACAAAAACAAGAACTATATAATGTTATTTTAAGTAAGTAACCAAAAAATTAAATAATTTTTTTAAAGTTTAAAATTCACTTAAAAATGTAAATTTTAAGTTAAAAAATTTTAACCAAAAAACTTAATATTTTTCATATTTGGAACCATTCCATAATATTTTCCCAAGCATAAATGATTATATTTCTATCACTTGCTCTTAAGATTGTTTCATTTAATAGAGGTTGGGCATAATTGTTCTCTGCTGCTAATAGAACTGACTGACTTAGCTATAGGAAAATGTAAACTTAATTGGTTTATCCATTACAGTATTTTGCAGTTTATTTCATGATCCTGTGCTTAATACTTGCATAAATAGTAGATTACAAAATGCATTTTTATATCATTAGTATTGAATAATAATAATGCAAATAATTGACTTATAAATGATGTACAATTAATTGGTAGGTGATATTATATTATTAATATTTTTTCATTCTTGCAAAGCCTTAACAAAGTCATTAACATGTTAATATAAACTTGATCACCTTCCACTTATTTTCTCATGTGCTACCTACATGTACAAAACCTTATTCCTAAATGCATATTTTGTTCTGAAACTTGTCCTTTATATGTTGTGTATCACCATCTCTGGAGAGTTTTATCTGATTGATGTATAAATTACTTTTAATTTTACAGAATATTATTGTTATACTGAATTTATTATTATATAAATAACTTAATTTTACAGAATCATCTATCAATGCACATCCACAAGTTGAGGAGGAGGATGTGACCTTCCAGATTTCTGAAGTACTGAAACATGCACCAAACAGGCCTGGTGGATCTAGGTACAAGGTAAAATAATTTAAATTTTTTTTTTTTTTTTTACTAATTGTCCGATATATATATATATATATATATATATATATATATATATAGATATATATATATATATATATATATATATATATATATAAATATATATATAATGTGTCGTACCTAGTAGCCAGAACGCACATCTCAGCCTACTATGCAAGGCCCGATTTGCCTAATAAGCCAAGTTTTCTTGAATTAATGTTTTTTCGACTACCTAACCTAACATTTTCAGCTACCTAACCTAACCTATAAAGATAGGTTAGGTTCGGTCATATATCTCTATTAATTTTAACTCCAATAAAAAAAGAATTGACCTCATACATAATGAAATGGATAGCTTTATCATTTCATAAGAAAAAAAATAGAGAAAATATATTAATTCATGAAAACTTGGCTTATTAGGCAAATCGGGCCTTGCATAGTAGGCTGAAAAGTGCGTTCTGGCGACTAGGTACGACATATATATATATATATATATATATATATATATGTCGTACCTAGTAGCCAGAACTCACTTCTCAGCCTACTATTCAAGGCCCGATTTGCCTAATAAGCCAAGTTTTCCTGAATTAATATATTTACTATAATTTTTTTCTTATGAAATGATAAAGCAACCCTTTTCTCTATGTATGAGGTCAATTTTTTTTTATTGGAGTTAAAATTAACGTAGATATATGACCGAACCTAACCAACCCTACCTAACCTAACCTAACCTATATTTATAGGTAAGGTTAGGTTAGGTAGCCAAAAAAAGCTAGGTTAGGTTAGGTTAGGTAGGTTAGGTAGACGAAAAAACATTAATTCATGAAAACTTGGCTTATTAGGCAAATCAGGCCTTGAATAGTAGGCTGAGAAGTGCGTTCTGGCTATTAGGTACGACATATATATATATATATATATATATATATATATATATATATATAATATGTATGTGTGTGTGTGTGTGTAATTACCTAAGTGTAGTTAAAGGATGAGACCGTCTTCCCAGCACTCTTTGTCATATAACGCTTTGAAACTACTGACAGTCTTGGCCTCCACCACCTTCTCACCTAACTTGTTCCAACCGTCTACCACTCTATTTGCGAAAGTGAATTTTCTTATATTTCTTTAGCATCTGTGTTAAGCTAGTTTCAATCTATGACCTCCTGTTCTTGAAGTTCCAGGTCTCAGGAAATCTTCCCTGTCGATTTTATCAATTCCTGTTACTATTTTGTATGTAGTGATCATATCACCTCTTCTGTCTTTTAGTTTTGGCATATTTAATGCCTCTAACGTCTCCTCGTAGCTCTTGCCCTTCAGTTCTGGGAGCCACTTAGTAGCATATCTTTGCACCTTTTCCAGTTTGTTGATGTGCTTCTTAAGATATGGGCCAACTTCTGTTGTTGGGCACCACACAACAGCTGCATATTCTAGCTTTGGCGTAACAAAAGTCATGAACAATTTCTTTAGTATATCACCATCCATGTATTTAAACGCAATTCTAAAGTTAGAAAGCGTAGCATAGGCTCCTCGCACAATATTCTTTATGTGGTCCTCAGGTGATAGTTTTCTATCTAGAACCACCCCTAGATCTCTTTCTTTATCAGAATTCTTTAAAGATTTCTCACATAATGTATAGGTTGTGTGGGGTCTATGTTCTCCTGTTCCACATTCCATAACATGGCATTTATTAACATTAAATTCCATTTGCCAAGTGGTGCTCCATATACTTATTTTATCCAGGTTTTCTTGAAGGGCATGACAATCATCTAAATTTCTTATCCTTCCTATTATCTTAGCATCATCAGCAAACATGTTCATGTAATTCTGTATACCAACTGGTAGATCATTTATGTAGACAATAAACATCACTGGTGCAAAAACTGAACCCTGTGGTACTCCACTTGTGACATTTCTCCAGTCCGATACATTGCCTCTGATTACTGCCCTCATTTTTCTATGTCAGAAAATTTTTCATCCCTATTAGAAGCTTACCTGTCACCCCTCCAATATTTTCCAGTTTCCAGAACAACCTCTCTATGTGGAACTGTCGAATGCCTTTTTTAGGTTCAAATAGATGCAGTCAACCCAACCATCTCTTTCCTGTAATATATCTGTTGCTCGATCATAGAAACTGAGTAAATTCGATACACAGGATCTTCCAAATCGAAAACCATACTGTCTGTCTGAAATTATATCATTTCTCTCCAGGTGTTCTACCCATTTAGTTTTAATTATTTTTTCCAATATTCCAATTCCAATTTTTTCCAATAATGTGTGTGTGTGTATGTATATTTGTGTTGTTGAATATGACCGAAAGTCAGTCTTTCTGCCCCTCTCCTTACTGCTATTGTTGTTTCTCGCATCTTTGTATTGCTTGTATGTTTGGGCAATTTTTCCCTTTTTCCTAGTTCTGCATCTCTGCTTTAGTATAAATTTTGTTGTGCCATTATCATATATTTCACAAAACTTGACATACATCTCATTTACTTCATGTCCTAACAGCAACTGTTTGTCAAATTCCTTAAGGAAATATCTGAGTTCCCCATAATGACCTCTCCACAAGTCAGGTTTTTCAACTGCTTCAAGCTCATTTTCTTCCAGATTATAATGCATTGCATACTTTATTCCCAAAAAGACATGGTCACTTTTACCCAAGTGACCATGTCACTTGGGTAAAAGGAGGGAGGTACCAAAGGAGGGAGGTACTGAATGATAAATATATCTTTCTCTTTCCTGGTAAATATAATATCCAGCATGGAGGGAACATCCCCTTCCCTCATCCTCGTAGCTTGTTTAACATGTAGAAACATGAATGTTTACAGGGTGAGGTTTACGAAATTATATATATATATATATATATATATATATAATTGGTCTCTGGTCTATATATATTATATATATATATATATATATATATATATATATATATATATATATATATATATATATATATATATATATATATATATATATATATATATATATATATATATATATATATATATATATATATAAGTTTGTGTGTGTGTAATTTATATAAATAAATAATTAAATATTAATTTTGTTAATATCTTTTCAGGGAAAACTTGCAAGTACAATTCGTATACAAGAGGGGCAACAAGAGCCAGAGGATGTCTACTAAGAAAATATATAAGTCTTTATCCTCACACTCTTGATATATGGTCTTCTCTGGTCTCTTTATTTTCTCTCCTCACAAATGTCCCTTTTTTTATTTCTTTTACGTTTCTCTCCTGTTTTTCTTGTCTTTTAATCTCTCCTTTCCTCCTCTCTTCTAACACCTCTCGTTTCCTGTCTCTTCTAGCTTCTCTCTTCCTTTACTTTTTATATTTGTGGTATTCATTTATGTCATTTTTATCTTGTATATTTTTCTTGTATCTTTTTCTTATCTTGTGTTTCTCTTCCCCTTCTCTTCAATGATTTCTCATTTCTCTCCTCTCTCTGTTGTTTCTGTTCTGTCTTCTCTCTCCTTGCCTTAATTTTGTTCTGTCTCCTCTTTTGTTGTGTGTGTGTCTTTCTGTCTCTGTCTGTCTGTCTCTTTCTCTCTCTCTCTCTGGCTCTCTTGCTCTCTCTCTCTCTCTGGCTCTCTCTCTCTCTCTCGCTCTCTCTGGCTCTCTTGCTCTCTCTCTCTGGCTCTCTCTCTCTCTCTCTGGCTCTCTCTCTCTCTCTCTCTGGCTCTCTCTCTCTCTCTCTCTGGCTCTCTCTCTCTCTCTCTCTCTCTGGCTCTCTCTCTCTCTCTGGCTCTCTCTCTCTCTCTCTGGCTCTCTCTCTCTCTCTCTCTCTCTCTCTCTCTCTCTCTCTCTCTCTCTCTCTCTCTCTCTCTCTCTCTCTCTCTCTCTCTCTCTCTCTCTCTCTCTCTCTCTCTCTCTCTCTCTCTCTCTCTCTCTCTCTGGCTCTCTCTCTCTCTGGCTCTCTCTCTCTCTCTGGCTCTCTCTCTCTCTCTGGCTCTGTCTCTCTCTCTCTCTGGCTCTCTCGCTCACTCTGGCTCTTTCGCTCTCTCTGGCTCTCTTTCTCTCTGGCTCTCTCTGGCTCTCGCTCTCTCTGGCTCTCTCTCTCTCTCTCTGGCTCTGTCTCTCTCTCTCTGGCTCTCTCGCTCTCTCTGGCTCTTTCGCTCTCTCTGGCTCTCTTTCTCTCTGGCTCTCGCTCTCTCTGGCTCTCTCTCTCTCTGGCTCTGTGGCGCTGGCTCTCTGGCTCTGGGTCTCTCTCTCTGGCTCTCATATTTCATTTGATTTAAAAATGTCTGAGATTTTTTACTTAATCTAAGTTATATTGCATGGTGCTAATATGAATATTATACATGACTGTTTTTTCTTTTCTTTCTCTTTCTCCCTTTCTTTCTTTCTTTCTTTCCTTCTCTCTCTTTTTCTTTCTCTTTCTACATGAATATTATACTTGACTGTGTTTACATTCACTTGTAGATTTTTATTTTTAGTTAATTAGTCCTAAACTTTTGATTAATAGATTTTTATTATTAGTCATAGAAAAACTATAGTGTTATATATATACTCGGAAAATTTTACTTGTTTTAGTTTTAAGTAACAATAACTGCTTGTAACGTCAGACTGATCTCAGCATGACATGAATCACAGGCTGCTTGATCACAAAATCTATTGTGTTCACATATTGCATATATAGATTTTTAAATTTTTACTTTTATATTCTGTTATAGATATAGTCTATATATTTCGAGCTATTACATATATTTTGTTGTATTACTCATTCTTAATTAAATAAATATAATATTTTAATTCTCTTTTTGTACCCTATTTATTTGTAATTTACACATACATATATAGGATGTCCATTTCTATCTCAGATATGTCTTCTTTCTTTCTCTCCCTTTCTATTTCAGATATGAATTACAAAATTATTATACCCTAATTTACCCTAAACGCTTTAATGTAGGTAATTAAAAGATCATAAAAAAGTTTTTAGAAATGTTAATTATATACGTTCTAAGGTTGTATATAAAAGTTCTCAAAAAACCTTTTCTAAACGTAATTATAAACGTGCTGAAAACAATGAAATGTCGTTTTTAGGATGTTTTAAAAACATGAAAATGTTTGCTGGGATAACGCCTTTAGGAGACGCTAAAAACGTTTCGTTGGTGAATGGATTATCGCAAACTCTATTCAAATCCGCTATTGTGTATTTAAACGAAACAGTAGTTGAAACCAGCTCATTATTCTCATTCTGGTCATACGTAAAGTTATTATCTACGATTTCTGGGTGTAAGGCTAACCGCTATGATAAACTGTCACAGTTTTTTAACCGAGTCGATCCTGGTAAAATTGAAGCTGGTTATTTCACTAACGCTTCGGCTGGTGAGAAGCAGCGGATGACTGATATGAAAACGAGTGGCGTGAATACTTGTTTTAAACTAATGCTGGATGTCACATCCGTTAGTGAATACGTTTTGGATAATGTGGACATCAGGGTGCGGCTCGAACTTCAACCTGATAAGTGGCTTATACTCAGCGATAATGAACACGCTAATTTTAAATATAATATCAAGTCTACACGTCTATGGGTGGATCGGGTATTGCCATACCCTGAAGGATTAGTAGCTGTTAATAAGGCCATGGTGCAGAACAACTCTCCTATTACGTATACTTTTAATAAAACTTTATACAAAACGTATATATTAGGCACAGGTCAGCGCTCTATAACAATGGACCAGCCGTGGGGGACTGTTATACCAGAACATTTATATATGATCATCCTTGATATGGAGGCGGTGTCTGGTGCATATAATCGCAACCCGCTTTATTTGGAAAACTGCGAGCTTAGTAAAGTATTAATATCACAGAATAGCACTAATATTGTCAATATTGGGTGCGACTTCCCTCATAACTGCGCCAAGTTGTATTACACCGCATTACAAGCCTTAGGCTTCGATAAAGACAATATATTATCTTATGACACATATGTGAATGGTGGAACCATACTGGCCTTTAATTTACAACCTGAGGATATCGATGACACCATACCGATTGAAAAAAGTGGTAATCTGAGGATCGCTTTGGAATTTAAACGCGGAGTGGCTAGAAATAAAGTCATTCTAGTTTACGGGTCTACAACAGGTGTGATCAGCATTAACGCGGATCGTCGCGTTATTTGCGATACGCGAGGATAAAATACTAATATGAATTGTTTGGAAATACATGAGGCTATCAGAAGTAATTTAGGTGATAGGGTAGACTAACTAGGATGTTTCCTAGCTGATGACGTAAGGAAAATACGGATAAAAATACATAAAAAAAGACCCGTGGTGTTCATAATGAACACTGGAGTCTGGTTCTCGTAATAAAATGGGCCATTGGATAACATTCTATATAAATAAGGATGAAGGTAGAAGCGAGATAGTTATACTAGACAGCTATGCCAATCCTGCAATAGGATCTTATTCAAGATATTTCAAAGAGTTTATGTCTTACTTCCAAGACTATACCCTATATATTATGAAGAAAAGGATTCAATCCTTGAATAGTTACTTCTGTGGGAATTACGCCGTTTATTTTGCATATCATTTTTGCAGACTAGGCTTAGAGGCCGCCCTGCTTCACTTTGATGAAGCATTTAAATATGGTCAATTTCGCAAGAATGATGAAAAAGTGTTGAAATTCAATTACGCTCAGATGAAAATGCCTGTGTGTAAGCAAACATTCTGCTTAAACGGTAGTGATGCTGAGTGTGAAACGCTGTGTGACAAAGTTGGCTAGGATGATAGTGCGGTGAGTAATACTTTATGTTAGGATTGAATGATGAACATAATAATGTCTGTATTTATGTTTACAACATTGACAACAACAAAACTTATAACCTTTTCCCCTTTCTACAGATTGACTGATTGACTAGCATGTCGGGAAGGATCGTTGGAGTGGATGAATGACTCCCAATTGGTCTGTCTACTACCTAAACCCGTTCTACAGATTGGCTGGTTGACTAGCGTGGTGGGACGGTTCGATGGACTGAATGAAAAGCCTTTCTCCATCTGTCTGCTAGCTAAACCACCAAGAAGAAGTCTTATTATTATTATTATTATTATTATTATTATTATCATTGTAAATCGCTTAAGTGTTTAATAAAGAAATAAATATATATAATGTGTTTACTTTTCCCTCGTTTATTGCTCTCACCATGTTGATCACGTTACGATATAGCTTACACATACTAAAAGGGTTTGCACAGAACAATGGTTGATGGTATGGGGAGAGGGGGGCTGAGGGGTGGGAGTGATTGATGGTTGGCAGGTGAGGGTCTGCCGGTGAGGACCCCTGCTGGCGGAGTATGTACCTCGCTCCCCTCCTTACCGGAATAGCAGTAGAGGGGGAATCGTGGCGGGATGAACAGCTCCACTCTGAAGACAACGAAAACCCTTTAAGGCAAATGGCTCACTTCTGCAGGAGGGTGCTGCTCTCTCTCTCTTACCCTCCTCTCACACTTACGACTTCCTGTAGGGGGAAGCTAATGGACGTCCAGGCGTTCCTCTCAGGTATGGGGGTTCTCCTCTCCCTTCCCCCTCCCCCTCCACCCCAAACAACATATCCACTATGCCGGTTCCCCTCAACCTCTACTCACGATCATCAAACTATTATCGGCACACAGGATTAAGTCTATGACAAACACACATACATATCTAACGCTTTTCCCCGTATTTTCTTACTATACCACATAGCCCACATACTCTCCTACACCCCCAAGAACATGAACTCCCATCTTTCCTGAGCACATACCATAACCCCCGAGGACTAGAACCGCGCGCACCACATTCCTCCGACACGCGTCATAACATCCGGGAAATTCCACACCCAAACCCTTTGTGACTAGAGCGACGCGCTGCAACTATGACGACGCGCACCACCTGGCATCCAACAACATGATCTCCCCTCATTCCTGACCACATACCCCAACACAGGACGCTCTCACGCGTCTGACACGCGCCAAACTTCCGGGAAAATTCCCCCCAAAACCCTGTGTGACTAGACACCTGCGCACCACCTGCCCAGCTGACTCTAATAGAGCCACCTGGGCAGGTGGTGCGCGCGGTTCTAGTCACACTTTACACTACTTATCACGTGAATGTCTGAGTGACTGTTTGTGTTGGTGTGTGTGTTGTGGGGAATTTTCCCAGCTGGCATTTGTTGAATTTATTTTATTTAATTAAGTGGACTGTATTAAAATTACATCTTCTGCTGGGTGTTACCCTCTACACATAATGAGGGGGGATGGTAATATTTATACGTAACCTATATACGTAATCTATATCAATAAAGCAATTGAGTAATGATAGGCTAATAAAACAATTAATTGTTATTCTACTGCTAATTATGATAATAAAGTGAAAACACAGCTTAGCTGTAGGGAGAGTTCAGTGGATTCTGCAATCATACACCCGTCCTGAACATGGGAGCCACATAGATGATTGTTGAATGATAAAGCGTCAAAACAAATATAGGTGGAAATGATTCTTGGTGGTTGTCTCTTCTTCCTCGAGGTCACTTGTGATATAATTACATCTTAATACAAGTGATAAACCTGTGACTTATGTTCAGAAGATATTAATTTCTGTAAAGAAAGGAACTTATCCGTTCTGGAAGCTCAGCCGGCATCATAACCGAACTCCAAGAACTATCTATAATACTGGCCAGTTATAATGATATTTCTTACCAGTAGCCCGGAAACGATACTTCCCAAGGTAGCGAAATCGTGGATTGGGTGGACCTCTGAAGATCCTATGGCACGATTCTCAGGAAATATCTTGTATGCACGTGTTAATTAAGAGCAAGAGATGGTGCGTGTTCTCGTCTCGGCGGTTAGGTGCAAGCTGGCGAGGCTTCCAGACGCCCGTCTCTACAGCCCACTCCCATACTGGAAGTGTCTAGTTGTGGTGAGTCAAATTAAATTTAGGGAGACAGATACTTATTTATTCATGAGTTTTATTAAATCCAGTCTTATTATAAACATTTATGGTAATTTTAACTTGTAGACTGTAAGAGTTACGTTCGCAACAAAATGATTAGATACATTGACCCTCTGACTGAGGTAATATACTTTGATGTTTCCAGTGAGTACTAGCAACATTTTCTTGGAAAAGTTGGTAATGTTAGTAGTTACCTGAGATAACCATTTTAATTTAGTAAGTCAAGGGTTAGTAAATGATGTCAGAATAACCGACATGTGTGTTAAATATTCCTGAACAACACATATATATACATCAGTTACGTTACTTTTACTTATTTAAACACATTCCATAGTGCATGAGGAGTATCAATTCATCAAATATTATTCATATACGGTTTACTTAATAAATTTTTGGTAACTCTTTAACCATACAAATCAAAACAACACACTAGATTTCATTTTGTTTATTAGATTCTTGTTGTTTATGCAAGATAAGATCTGTGTTTATGAAAGAGTAATCAGAAGCCGACATAACTAAGCCGTGGGAGTGTCTTCCGCGGCCTCGCATTCCGATGTTCCACCCAACGGTAAACAGAATGGTTTCTTTCATTGTTCACTTAGTATAATTTCGTTTTATTTCTTTTATTATTAAGATGTGAGTATTAATTTGCAAACAATATTGTAAATTATCAGACAATCTGAAGAGAAAATTGGAGATCAAATCGATATGAAAGTAACTGTGGAACATAAGTAAGTCCAGGACACTGCGTTGCCTAGATAATAGTATTTTGGTCACCTAAACGTTTCTCAAAACTTTAATGTAAATTATCTGTCCATGTGCACGTGTACCTTCCTAGCAGTCTTCACCTTGATGTGTTAACAGAATCAAGAAATAGCTTTCTAGCCTACACTATTCCTGGTGTCTTCTCTTCGTCTCACCTATGTTTAGATCTTTTAGATTATGTTTAGATTTTTAGATCACTATCTAACTGAGAATGGTCGATTATGAAGCTAATATGTCGACCAAGGACGACATATTCGACCTAGAGACACAAAAGAAGGTCACCACCAAAGACACCTTACAAGCAGAACTTATTGCAGAAGGAGGAAAGAATCGAGGCAACTACAGAAGCACCATACTGTCCCCCGAGCTCAAAGCGGCAGCTAAGAGCCTTCGTGAGAACAATTAGATAGTCATCAGGAGAGGTGACAAGTCGCCAATATACGTCATTCTTAAAAAAGACGAATATCTGGCGAAAATGAACATCATACTCTCTGGCCAAACTAAATTCCAAAGGGTAACGAAGGACACCACAGCTGAATTGAAAGCAAAGGTCAACAAATTGATCGAAACTGTGAACGCCAAGAAATCCGGACTCCACCTGCCAAAGATAATTGGGGAATACAAACCTGGATACGCGTATGGAAATGTCAAGACACACAGGCCTGGAAACCCACTTCGGCCAATCATCAGCCAGATACCCACACCCACGTACAGACTGGCGAAGCGACTCAATGGCTTGGTGACTCCTTACGTCCCTTGCGCCTTCAGCCTGAAGTCTTCAAAGGAATTTGTTGACTTACTGCGGGGAACACGGGCCACAGGGATAAGAGCCTCGTTGGACGTAGAATCACTGTTTACCAACATACCTGTGGATGAAACAATCGGGATGATAGCGGACAGAGTGTATCGTGATCCGGCCTGTACTCCTCTTGACATACCAGAAAACATTCAAAGGAAACTACTCCAAGCTTGTACTAAAGAGGCTTCCCTTTAATTTACCCAATATTACCCAATATTTCGTGTTCTGTCTTGTGTTGAAAGTTTGTTTTCACCTCATCCAAAACTGTTGTAGCATATCACCTCACCCAAATGCAGGTATATTACATGAAAAGTTGTTTAAAATTATAGCATAGTAGAACTCAATTTAGTGTTTGCAGGTTATAGTTGTGTGTGTGTAAACTGAAGTTTTGAAAATGTAATAAGTTATTACGAAACGCGTTCAAGTGTCACGTCAGACTAGAAATAAAAATGAATTTTGGAGAATTGATTTTTCAATTACCATCGACAGTGAAAAGAAACATAAGAAATATTGAGAAAATTCATGTTAGAATTATTAATCTTACTTTTTCGGTCATATTTAATAATATATATATATATATATATATATATATATATATATATATATATATATATATATATATATATATATATATATATATATTGTGACGATAATCTCTTTCAAGAGAGATTGAGCCTGCTCTTCCCTACAAAGTACGTCAATATATAAGATAATATAGAAGATACGACCACCAAGTATCGCCAAACGTTTTGCCCAGAGAGCAAATCGTACCCAGCACACAATGACACCTGCTACCTGCTACCTACCACCGCCGTAACCAGCAAACTGCTCATCCTTTGCCTGCCTGTCGCTGATTGGCTGGTGTCCCGTCGCACCTGCCCTCCGCCTCCGCCACAAGTTGATGTCTGGGCTGCAGTGCGCTAATATCGTCAGAATATCTCAGTGCTCCAAGCAGTTGACATCTCTCGCTGGTAGACTAAGCCTTGGCTTTCGTGTACTAAGGGAGGTGGCAGCTCGAAGCCAGTATTCCAGCATCACTAATATTTTATTTTGCTATCACTGTAACTCACTTGTCTTAACGTAACTCTTCATTTGCCAGTGATTATTCATATTATTTTGTTTGTTGACTTGTCTTTAATATTTTATGTGCTTAACTTTATTCATGTCTTGTTTTTCTAAATTAATTAAAATTTCATTGTTAATTTACTTGTGTTTTGTGTGTCTTCCCATTACCTTACCACAGACGAAAGCTCCAGCTTTTCTCTTTTTTTTCTATTATGTGACGAGGCCCTGCCCCTAGCTTTTGAAACAGCCGAACACCAACGCTTTACCGTCACAATATATATATATATTGTGACGATAATCTCCTTCAAGAGAGATTGAGCCTGCTCTTCCCTCCAAACTACGTCTCAAACAACTAATATAGAAGATATATCCAACAAGTACAACAACAAGTTTTACCCAGAGAGCAAAAACGTATCCATCACCGGCACACCTGCTCGCCTCCGCCACTCAAACCAGGAAACTACTTGTCCATCGCCTGTTTCTCGCTGATTGGCTGGTGCCCGTCGCACCTGCTCCTCCACCCGCCACACGAGCTGTTGTCTGAGCCACCGCGACCTACGGAAGACAGAATATATCGTGCTCTCCACAAGCTAACACGTCTCATTGGTAGACTAAGCCTTGGCTTATGTGTACTAAGGGAGGTGGCAGCTTGAAGCCAATATTCCTGCATCATTATTTCCTTTAATATATTAACTTTGCTATTACTCACTTGTCTTAACGTAACTTTTCATTTGCCAGTGATTATTCTTATTATTTTGTTTGATTGATTTATGTTACAATTTTTATGTCCAATTTTATTCATGTTTTGCTTTTCTAACGTAATTAAAATTTCATTGTTAAATTTACTTGTGTTTTGTGTGTCTTCCCATTACCTTACCACAGACGAAAGTTCCAGCTTTTTTCTTTTGTGTGACGAGGCCATACCCCTAGTTTTTGAAACAGCCGAACACCAACGCGTTACCGTCACATAAAAGTGGGGGCCTGTCCGGGATCTTCACTCAGGTACTGGTGCCAAGTAGTAATTTATGGTAAGCGTATTTGGCTTTGGTAATGTAGCTTTTACTATTTTTCATATTCAATTTCATTTTTATATGGTGCTGTGTGTATTGTGCATTACGAGCGTAGCATATGGTGAAGGTGAGACAACTTTGGATTACGTGGTGACTGTAGGCCTCAGTCATACTCTTAATTGGTCATCTCTCCCTCCGTGTTATTACTCGTGTTTACCATCTTTTGTCCCTTGGATATTTCTCATATTTTCGACAGATCATCATATTGGTACCCTGGTACTGTGGTCTGCCCCTGGGTCAAGTGCACCTAATCTTCTGCAATCTGACTGTAGGAGGATAAAGAGGGCCATAGTTCCTCTAGCACGAACTTTAGTTGCTGAATTGGGACCTCAGTAGCAGTTCTCGTCACCAGTTGACACCTCGCACCCCTACACGTCAGTCAGAGCAGATGGTACCTACATTGGTAGGGAATTAGCTTTCTTTTTCAGAGCACAAAAGTTCGCTAATTCTGTAAGTATCATATTAATTTCAGTGGGAAAAACTTGCTTATGTCCTATAGAGACTCGGCAAGGTATGCCTACATCCTTGGACTACCAATTTTACTTTTGAAGCAATTAACTGTTTCATTTGTTTTAGAAACTCAGTTTCACTTGTTTAGTAGGATTTTCTTGCCCTTATCCTCTTACATGAGTACCGGGTACAAGATTTCCTGCGACCTTGATTTAAATTAATCATTTAACATCTTGTACTTAACTTTAATTGTTAAAGATTCCACAGGATAGGTACCAGTTGTCACGTTGTCCTGTTTCTGACATTCACTATATCACAACGGTATATTCGTTGTACATTTATTTGCTAATTTCACCATGTTTCGTCTCCAAGCTTTCCGTGCAGATCCAGCTGGTGAAATAGGGACTTTAAGTCGTGCCAAGAGGACTGAATTACAAACTCTTGCACATGAGTATCAACTAGAAGTTCCCTACCAAGCCAACAAGAATGACATACACAACCTGTTGCTGGATCATTTCTTAGAGCAAGGTAAGATAGACTCTGAAACTCATGAAACTTACTATATTGCAGATAAAACTGATTTGGCAACGATGAAACTCAAAATAGAGCTGGCCAAGATTGAACGTGAGCAGCAAAGGGAAGCAGCTGCCATGCAAAGAGAAGCCCTCGAACAACAAGAACGAGCAGCTGCCATTCGATGGGAAGAACGTGGAATCGCCCTCCAGGAACGTGAGGTTGCAATACTCCGTGAGCGGGAACGAGTACAACTTGAAACAAAACGACGCGAATTAGAGATTCAACGCGAACATGACAAACACCAAGCAACTCTGGCTATGGAATGTCGTCAACGAGAATTCGCGTTGGAAACTTCACACCTCGCTCAACGCCAGCAAGCTACTGCCAATCTTCCCATCAGTTTTAATATATCACATGCAAGTAAGTTAATGCCATCATTTGTAGAAGCAGAAGTTGACGTGTTTTTTACCACCTTTGAAACCCTTGCTAATCAACTCAGTTGGCCCGCCGACCAATGGGCCACACTTCTCAGAGTACATCTTACAGGTAGAGCTGCAGTCACACTCAGTACTTTGGCGTCTGAAAATGACTACCAGACTCTGAAACAAGCAGTGTTGGACGCCTACCTTCTCTTCACCGAAAGTTATCGAAGGAAATTCCGTGACCACCTGAAGGCAAGTACCACTACCTTTCTCGAGTTTGCTAACACAAAACGGAGATATTTTATGAAATGGCTGGAAGCAGCACATGTCTCTACTTTTACAGAACTCGTCAACCTGATGCTAGTTGAAGAATTCTTGAGGCGTGTGCCGCCTCCTGTCCGTCTATATTTAGCAGATAAAGAAGAAACCGACTACCTGAAGTGTGCTAAGTCGGCTGACACTTACAGCCTCATCCACCGGCTGACACCAGAACCATCCTCCAGTAAGAAGTCGTGGTACAGTTACGAGAAAGTGAGTACCGATCAAGCTGGCTCGCAATTGTACTGCAAGTATTGTAGACTCTATGGACATACCATAGATAAGTGTGGTAAGTCTCAATACAAAGGAACCACTGACACGCAAAAACCCAAACCAACTCCTCCTAAGTCCGGTAAGCCTGTGATGAATGTTGGTGTTCATGTTAATGATCTTTCTCTTTTCAGTAACCACCTGTATACTGGAACTGTCTCTGCCAACGGTTCAAATCCGGAGGGACGTTTCAAATTGAAGATCTTGAGGGACACAGCGGCTCTTCAATCGATCATCTTGAAGTCGGCTGTGCCCAACATCGCCTACACCGGAGAAACTGTCTTCATCACTGACCTCACTGCTACCACTCCTTATCCTCTCGCCAGAGTCCACCTGGATTGTCCCTTCGTGAACGGAGAAGTCCAAGTCGCCGTCAGGGAAAAGCCTTTTCCCATGCCTGGAGTGCAACTTCTAGGCAACGACTTGGCAGAAGACCTGCAACCGACCAACCTGATCGTCATGGACAAACCCCAGGTGTGTACCTCTGTGCCAAATAACCCTATATTCGAGTATGTTCCAGCAAAGGTTCAAGAGAGTGACGAAGTTTCTCCTCCGGTTCTAGTGACCACCCGTGCACAAGCCGCACGACCACAGCCAGCTGACTCTACTGCTACCGCTGTCCCTCAAGACCCTCAGAAACTACCCCCGAATCAAGTTGGAGCAAGTTGGAGTTCCGTAAGTTGCAGAGGGAAGATCTTACCTTAACACCATTATTTCTCCAGGCTGAGACTCAACCCGACAGTATTCCTGGGTTCTTCCTAGAGAACGACTTGCTCTACCGCAGGTATAGATCCAGTAAACTGAAGGAGGAGGACGATTGGGCCAACATCGAACAACTTGTGATTCCTGCCAGCCTGCGGCCCACTATTCTACATCTGGCCCACGGAGCACTCTCCCACTACGGATTCAACAAGACTTACCATGGAATTCGTCAAGACTACTACTGGTCAGGTATGGTAAATAGCGTCAAACAGTACGTAAAACAGTGTCATACATGTCAGATGGCAGGTAAACCGAACATCTCTATTCCCAGAGCGCCACTGATTCCCATACAGGTGCCTGCGGAACCTTTCCACAGACTTATTATAGACTGTGTTGGTCCTTTACCTCGGACCAGTTCAGGTAACGCCTATATCTTAACCATCCTGTGTCCTACCACCAGATTTCCCATAGCAGTTCCAGTGAAGAACATTATGGCTGCTACGGTTGTGAAGCACTTATTTAAGATCTTCACTCAGTATGGATTTCCCAGGGAGATTCAGAGCGACTGTGGTACCAACTTCATCAGTGATCTCTTCAAAAGGACACTGGAGGAGTTCAACATCAAACAGGTATTGTCCAGCCCCTATCATCCTGCTTCACAGGGTTCTCTTGAGCGTAGTCATCAGACTATCAAAGCACTCCTGAAAAAGTTTTGTAGTGAGACCTCTAAGGATTGGGATAAGCAAATAGATTTGATTATGCACATTTATCGAAGTCTTCCCAATGAGTCCCTAGGAGTATCTCCTTATGAGATGCTCTACGGCCGTAAGTGCCGTACTCCCCTCAAGGCTTTCAAAGACTCTCTCCGAGATGCCACCTTCAGTGAGCATCAGAATGTGCCCCAGTTTCTTCAAAACCTTCAACACATTCTAGAGAGAGTCCACAGTTTTGCCCATGATAATCTATTGAAAGCACAGGAGAGGATGAAGACTCATTACGACCAGACCAGCAAAGTAAGAAAATTTAAGCCGGGAGACTTCATGCTAGCGTATTTCCCTATCCCAGGTTCTCCTTTACAAAACAGGTTTTCAGGACCCTACCGCATCAAGGAGTGCAGAAACAACAATAACTACGTCCTCGAGACTCCAGATAGGCGGCGGAAGACCCAGCTGTGCCACGTCAACCTCCTGAAGCTATATAATGGTACTCCTCCCACTGTCATGTTAAACTATTCTACTTTTACAGAACCATACATCCACAGTGAGACCATCCCTGCTTCTCCTCCCGAAAGCACTGACAAGGAGTCAGCGCTTTCTAATTCAGAAATCCTTATTGATCTTCCCAACTACTTTCAGGATAATCATAGTGCACCTCTCGTCAAGATCTTCTGAGAACATCAGGAGTTGTTCCGAGATGACCCCCAAGAGTGTAATGTTACCCAGCACGACATCCAACTGCTCCCCGACACCCGGCCGATTCGTCAACCCTTCTACCGAATCAGCCCTAGCAAGAAGGAAGTCATGCGTGCTGAGGTGCAGTACCTCTTGGATCATGGACTGGCTACACCTTGTGAGTCCCCCTGGGCCTCACCCTGTATCTTGGTGCCCAAACCCCAAGGTAAGGTGAGGCTATGTACTGACTATCGTAAATTGAATAATGTAACAGTCAAGGATGCTTACCCCTTGCCAAGGATAGATGACATCCTTGACGCCATTGGTAATGCCCAGTACTTGTCCCAAGTGGACTTGCTGAAGGGGTACTATCAAGTGTGTCTAACGGAGCGAGCTAAAGAAATATCTGCCTTTCTCACTCCTTTTGGACTTTTCAGATATGAACGCCTTCCTTTCGGACTATGTAATGCCCTGGCCACCTTTCAGAGAGCTGTCAACCGTGTCATCCAGGGCTTGGATAACACATACGCCTACTTGGATGATATCGTCGTAGCATCCAACACCTGGAGTGAACATCTGCTCCAGCTGCGACGTCTGTTCGCCAAGCTTCTGACAGCCGGCCTCACCATCAACCTGGGCAAGTCCACCTTCGCGAAAGGTAAAGTGCGTTATCTGGGTCATGTTATTGGGAGTGGCAGCCTAGCTCCGTTAAACTCACACACTGAAGCCATCCAACATTATCCACAGCCTACCACCAGGAAGCAGCTCCTGCGCTTCCTTGGTCTTGCCTCCTACTACCGTAGGTTTGTGAGAAATTTCAGTACAGTCGCCACACCTCTAATCCTATTAACCAGTCCCAAGCAACGGTATAAGTGGACCATGCAGCAAACCGTTGCTTTCGAACAACTCAAATTCCTCCTCTGTTCTAATCCCATTCTCGCCTCGCCAGATATCACCAAGCCTTTCGTCCTACATGTCGACGCCAGTGGTACCGGCGTTGGTGGTGTCCTGATGCAGCAACAAGGCGAGGAGGTTCTACCTGTCAGCTACTACAGCTACAAATTGAAACCACACCAGAGGAACTACAGCACTATTGAAAAGGAGCTACTATCCATCGTCCTGAATCTCCAACACTTCGCTCCGTACCTACAAGGCGCCAGGTCTACCACCATCTTCTCAGACCACAACCCTCTCCGCTTCCTACATCAAGCCCAGTTCACTAACCAGCGTTTTCTACGATGGGCTTTGTATTTACAAGATTTCAACCTGGAGATCCGCTATATCAAGGGTTCTTACAACTCAGTCTCCGTGAGTGTAGTCAGTCTCCGTGGTGTAGTGGTAAGACACTCGTCTGGCGTTCCGCGAGCGCTATGTCATGGGTTCGTATCCTGGCCGGGGAGGATTTACTGGGCGCAATTCCTTAACTGTAGCCTCTGTTTAACGCAACAGTAAAATGTGTACTTGGATGAAAAAACGATTCTTCGCGGCAGGGGATCGTATTCCAGGGACCATAGGATTAAGGA